>NW_027043415.1:0-109317 GCF_036013475.1 Columba livia
CACCTACAGCACAGGTGGATCCTGCCCCATCATCGCCTGCTCTGCTCCAGTCTGAAACAGAGCCCAACATCACAATGGGATCATGAGAGAACTGAGGTTGAAGGGGCCTCAGGAGTCTGCAGTCCAACCTGTCACCAACTGGGTCACACCAAGGTGTTCAAGCCTTGATTCAATCAGAGCTTTAGCAGGACTAGAGAAGTGATCATCCCTTTGTACTGGGCACTGGTGAGGCTGCACCTTGAATCCTGGGGTCAGTTTTAGGCCCCTCATGGCAAGGAAGACATTGAGGTGCTGGAGAGAGTTCAGATGAGGGTGACAAGGCTGGTGAAGGGTCTGGAGCACCAGTCTGACGAGGAGCGGTTGAGGGAGCTGGGGCTGTCCAGCCTTGAGAACAGGAGGCTGAGGGGAGACCTTATTACTCTCTACAGCTGCCTGAAAGGAGGTTTTATCATGGAGGGTGTTGGTCTCTTGTCCCAAGTAGTAAGTGATAGGACAAAAAGGAAATGGCCTCAAGTTGCACACGGAGAGGTTTAGATTGGATATGAGGAATAAATTCTACACGGAAACCACCAGTGATGTTCCTTTGGACTCAATCCTAGGGCCAGGTCTGTCCAATATTTTTATCAATAATCTGGATGCAGGAATTTAATGCACCATTAGCAAATTTTCTGATCATACCATCATCGGAGGTGCTGATGACTATCCTGAGGGACAAGGAGCCTTGCGGAACGATCTAGATAGATTGGAGCATTAGGCAATGATCAACGGCATAAAATCTAACAAGTCCACATGCCGGATTCTGCACCTGGGATAAAGTAATGCCAAGCACAAGTCTAAATGGGGAGAGGATTGGCTGGAGAGCAGCCCTGCAGAAAGGAGCCTTGGGGCGCTGGTTGACAGGAGGCTCAACAAGAGTCAGCAGTGTGTGCCCTGGCAGCCAAGAGTGCAAATCCCATCCTGGGGTACATCAGACAGAGCAGAACCAACCGCTCCAAGGAGGTGATTATCCTGCTGTATTCAGAGTTGCTGTGGCCTCACCTTGAGTGCTGTGTGCAGTTCTGGGCCCCACGATTTGACAAGGATGTTGAAGTATTCCAGTGTGTCCAGAGAGCAACAAAGCTGGTGAGCGACCGGAAGGCATGTCCTCTGAGGAGTGGCTGAGCAATCTGGATTTCTCAGGTTTGGAGAGAAGGAAGCTGATGAGCAAGCTCATTGCCCTCTAAAAGTTCCTGAGGAGGGAAGTGTATAGGGAAGTGCTGGTCTCTTGTCCCTGGTATCCAGTGACAGGACATGTGGGAATGGTGCAAACCTGGGTCAGAGGAAGTTCAGACTTGACCCTCTACTGAGAGTGTGGTCAAATACTGGAACAGCCTTCTGAACGATAGGATGAGGGGCAACGGGCACAGCATAGGAGGTCCCATCTGAATATTAGGAAAAACCTCTTTACTGTGAGGGTGCCTGATCACTAGAACAGGCTGTCCAGAGAGGCTGTGGAGTGTCCTCCTCTGGAGACATTCAAAACCCGCCTGGACACCTTCCTGTGCCATCTGCTCTGGGCGAACCTGCTTTAGCAGGTGGGTTGGGCTAGATGATCCCCAGAGGTCCCTTTCAAGCCCAACCATTCTGTGATTCTGTGACAGCTGGTTGATGCCCCAAGCCTCAGCATTCAAGAGGCATTTGGCCAATGCACTTACTACCCTGTTTTAACTTTAGATCAGCCTTGAATTGGTCATGCAGTGGGACTAGATGGTCATTCTAGGTCCCTTACAGCTGAACTATACCTCACTTCCCTTCTTCCCTTTCTCCTCCTTTCCCTAGCAGGGGGAAGCTGCAAAGCCCCCCCACCACAGCCCCACCCGGCACCCTTTGCAGGAAGCCTTTGAGGTGCTGGCCCCAAGGCAGTCCCGGTGCCAAGGAGTTCCAGGGGGCTGTCCCTGCCCTTGGTGTCCACGTGCTGGGCACAGCTGCTGGCTGTCCCTGGTGCCTTCTCTGCCGTTTGGCTCTCCAGGACAAAGCTCCTGCTCTTCTCTCCAGTCATGGCAGAAACCAGCCCTGCAACCAAGAGAAGAGCCCTGGTAGCTGTCCCCTCTCTGCACCAGAGCTGATGTCCATGAGGCCCCACAGCGAGGAGGACCAGGCTCACAAAGCCTTTTCTGAGGGGACAACAGGATGGTTTCAACCACTGCAGCGTGGAGAAAATCCCCAGTGTGACCAGAGCCATAGGCTGCGCTGGACAGTGCCAACAGACCGCCATGGAAATAAGACTCGCTTTGAATCCATTCCCAAAGCACAGCCAGGCAAATGATGACTCTTCCCAAATGAGCAAAAAGAGTCCATTGCTGCTACTGCAGTCATGTTTCCTTTTCTACCCAAACCAAGATCCACAGTTGGCCATCTGTACAGGGGATGCAAAATGCACTTCAGCCGCAGGGTAAACCTTCCACACCTCCTGTGTGACTTGCACCTTTCTCGGAGTTATTTGCCTACCTTGATTGGTGGGAAGAGGTTCAGAACTTCTGGAAAGCCTTTAAGAGATACTCTTTGGAGTACTGAAAGAGTAAGGAAGCTACTGCCATTTTGGACATTTGCGTCAAAACTCATACACACATGGGATAGTGTGTGGTGTGTGACATGGATTTCTTTTTCTCCTTGTTCTCCTTTTTATTAATGCCTGAGATCTTTGCTTTGGAAAAAACATACCTAAACAAAAGAATCTGAGAGCAAAAGTCCTGATCAGAGAGAAGGTCCATCTGGGCCAAGACTCAGTCTCCAAAGCTGCCAGCCATCCGTGTCTACAGGGTCTTGGGGTGCTCAAAGGCCTCAGTGGCTGGGACCGGCCTCCCTGGGGACCATCTCCTGCAGGGGCCCAGGGGCCGTGTCTCAGCTCAGCCTGGGACCTCTGGTGCCTGCCTGAGCCATGTTGTAGGTGTGTGTGCCTGTCTCTGCCCCATCTCCTGGACGGGCCTGGGCCCTGCCCTGCAGAGAGCGGCTCTCCTGGATGGAGTCCTCAGGCCTGGCTCAGAGCTCATCGTGCTCCAGGCACAGCTACTGAGCACAACCATGCTGTGCTGTGCTGTGCTGTGCTGCTCTATTCTGTACGCTCACAAGGAGTCCAATAAAGATGGGACTGTTCGACTGAAATGCCAGAGAGGTTTTAGATCCAAAAACAGTTTCAGGGACACATACACAAAGGATACAACTGGAAACAGATTTTTTTTTTTTTAATATTTATTTTATTAAAATTACAAATGTTAATAGAAGAAGGAGAAGGAGGAGAGCTGGCTCCTGCTGCAAACTTGCCCTGGGAGAAAGAACCCGAGAAAGCCAGGGCACGAGTGGTGCCTTGGAGGGCAAGAGCAGTGGGCATGAACCGAGCCAAAAGGGCCCAGAGGAGCTCTGACAGGTGGTCATGCTCAATGCTGCAGAGGAAGGCAAAAAAACCCCGGGGACCAGGGCCAGTCTGCCCCGGGGGAAAATTCCTTCCTGACCCCAACACTGGCGATCGGCTGTTCCCTGAGCATTTGAGCGAGACCTGGCTCCTCGGCCCACAGGCTGGTCATGCCTCCCAGAAGACCACAGAATAACAGAAGGATAGAATGATAGGATGATGATGTCTCTTCTCTTCTCTTCTCTTCTCTTCTCTTCTCTTCTCTTCTCTTCTCTTCTCTTCTCTTCTCTTCTCTTCTCTTCTCTTCTCTTCTCTTCTCTTCTCTTCTCTTCTCTTCTCTTCTCTTCTCTTCTCTTCTCTTCTCTTCTCTTCTCTTCTCTTCTCTTCTCTTCTCTTCTCTCCTCTCCTCTCCTCTCCTCTCCTCTCCTCTCCTCTCCTCTCCTCTCCTCTCCTCTCCTCTCCTCTCCTCTCCTCTCCTCTCCTCTCCTCTCCTCTCCTCTCCTCTCCTCTCCTCTCCTCTCCTCTCCTCTCCTCTCCTCTCCTCTCCTCTCCTCTCCTCTCTTCCTTTCTTCACCTCTTCCCTCTCCCTCTTCTCTCTCCTTCTTCTCTTTCTCCCTCCTTTCACTAGCAGTACATGCTGAGGAAATTGCTGACAAACACTTGTAACCTTGCCCAGCTTAGCCATTCGCTCCATCACCTTGTGCCAACCACGCATCTACCTTCTGGTGGCGGGGAGAGCACCGGGCCCCCTTCAAACCACTCTGCATTCCACTTCCTACAGCTGCTGACCCTAGCTCCCCACTCCATCAGGACGGTGAGCTCTGCAGTGCTCCTCAAGAAGGCATTCCCTTCATTTGGCTACTGCTATCCAGCTGAAAAGGATGATCATCCATCAGATGAACCTGGAAGGTTGCCCTGCTGGGAGATGGCCTTGCAGCGGAGAAACTCCAGCTGCCTCGTCCAGCTCTTCCTCCTTCAGCCCCTGTCAAGGGATTCCACCGGCTCCTCAAGGACTTCCTCTCCGATGTCTTCAGGCTGCCTCCAGGCCAGCTCTGGCAGCAGACACGGGACGCTGCTCCCTTTTATACTGCCCCGGGGCATTGTGACATCAGCATTGCCCCGTGGTCACATTGTGACATGGAGGTGATATGGGCCCCCAGTGTCCCACCCCACCCACTGCCCATGCACCCAGCACTCCGTGGAGGAAGGACTTCGGGGTGCTGCTGGCCCCGAGGCTGTCCTTGTGCCCAGGAGGCCCAGGGCGCTGTCCCTGCTCTTGGTGGTCACGCACTGGGCATGGCTGAAACCACCTGGGAATGGCGGTGGCATGAAATTACTGAGGAGGTTATTCACATACAAAGGAACTTCTTCTCTTTTCCTTTAAAGTTACTAAAAGAAACTATGAAAAACAATCCTCTAGTACATGATGGTAATGAATTGCTCTGCGAAAGTGCTGCCATGGGTGCAGGAACCTGCCAGCCTACGTCTATTCCATTAAAGAATCTCAACATTTTGGTGCTGCCTCCATGTGTTTGGCATGTGGCCTCTCTCACCTCCTAGATGTCCAGGTAGGAAAACAGGTGGGGGAGCAGGTCTCAGCTAAACCCCAGGGCACCTGCTATGGAAAGCATAGGTGTGAAAGCATAGGCATAGCCTCTGGGCTCAGGCACCAGGTTCTGTGGGCTGGCAGATGGCTGCCTGACAGCTCAGACATGGTAATTATCCCTAATTCAAGCACTCGGGGTAATGCAAGGTGGTGCCGTGTTGGAAGCGCTTCATTAACTGCAGAAGAGTAAAGACAAGCCCACGGGCAGATCCTCTGCTGCAAAGGGTCTTCACATCCTTTGGTCTCACCGTGAACCTGTGCCCTCACATTCTGGATTAAAGTGACTACAATTAGACTTAGCTTAATTCTCCCTAGAAACAAAGTAAGAACCTACCCAGTCTACTCAGCCAGTTCCGCTGTCCTAAAAGTCCCCAGGCAGATGAATCTCCAAAACCAGAACATGGGCGGCTGCTCATCCTGTTGGTCATTTTTCTATCACATGCCATTTATTGAGTGTTATTGACAACAAGGACATTTTTGCCCCCAGCCGTGGGAACAGAAGCAGGAGAACAGTGTGAACCTTATAAATCCTCTTACCGAATTGCTGCCAAACTGATTCCCAGTTTACATTCTCACTTAGTGATGTCCAGAGTTGACTAATTCCCAACCAAAATTGAGATGGTGTGGTCAGTTCTTGCAATACTATCATGCATCGCGACATAACTTGTGATTTCCCTCCAGTTCGTATCATTACAAAACTAAGCATCTCTGTTTTCCTTACAAATGTGTTGCTTCCATGCTCACCGAGAGAACTTGCAAGTGTAACACTCTAATTTTTTAAAGTGAGTGGGAAAATGAAAACCAACTGCGTTTCTTATATGTCTTATTTTTAACTTCAGGGTGGTGATTTTTTAAGCTCCTCCTTTAGTGCATTCACTAATTACAGATATGGACTCACCTTGATGTGCTGATCAGGTGCTGGAAAAATTTTCAGCAATAGCACAAAACTTGGGGTTACACCCTCTGCTGTGTCTGCCTGCAAAGTGTCCTTGTTTTCCAATGAAAACTGCCCTGTGCTTGCACGAGATCTGACTTTTAATAGACCTATTTTCCCCTCCCCAGGCCACAGGAGGACATTAACCCACTTCCCCCTGAGCTGCCTGGTTTAGAGCTTCAACAACCCCTCAGCTGGTCTGTTTAGGAGACGCCCCAGCCGCGATTCACCACCCTCTATGAGGAGGAGATTTGCACTTGCTGAGATAAGTGCCTCTCACAAGCAAGCAAATCACTTTCTCTAGGAACTTTTTATAGATCACAGTATCACAGTATGTTTGGGATTGGAAGGGACCTCAAAAGATCATCCAGTCCAATCCCCCTGCTGGAGCAGGAACGCCCAGGTGTGGTCGCACAGGAACATGTCCAGGCGGGTTTTGAATGTCTCCAGAGAAGGAGACTCCACAACCTCCCTGGGCAGCCTGTTCAGTGCTCTGGCACCCTCACTGAGAGAAGGTTTTTCTCAAATTTAAGCGGAACCTCTTGTGTTCCAGCTTGATCCCATTACCCCTTGTCCTATCATTGTTTGCCACCAAGAAGAGCCTGGCTCTGTCCTCGTGGCACTCTCCCTTTATATATATATAAACATTAATAGGTTCATCCCTCAGTCTCCTTTAAATTAAAGAGACCCAGCTCCCTCAGCCTTTTTTCATAAGGGAGATGCTACACTCCCGTAATCTTCTTTGTTGCCCTACGCTGGACCCTCTCCAGCAGTTCCCTGTCCTTCTGGAACTGAGGGGCCACAACTGGACACAATATTCCAGATGTGGTCTCACCAGGGCGGAGTAGAGGGGAAGGAGGACCTCTCTCGATCTACTAACCACCCCCCTTCTAATACACCCCAGAATGCCATTGGCCTTCCTGGCCACAAGGGCACAGTGCTGGCTCATGGTCACCCTGTTGTCCACCAGGACCCCCAGGTCCCTTTCCCCTACACTGCTCTCTAATATGTAATTTCCCAACCTATACTGGAACCTGGGGTTGTTCCTGCCCAGATGCAGGACTCTACACTTTCCCTTGTTAAATTTCATCAGGTTATTCCCCGCCCAACTCTCCAGCCTGTCCAGGTCTCTGATGGCAGCACAGCTTCCAGTGTCAGCCACTCCTCCCAGCTTAGTGTCATCAGCAAACTTGCTGATAGTCACTCTATTCCCTCGTCTAAATCATTAATGAATATATTGAATAATATTGGCCCCAGCACTGACCCCTGAGGCACTGCACTAGATACTGGCCTCCAACTAGACTCCGCACCATTGACTACCACTCTCTGGCTTCTCTCCTTAAGCCAGTTTGCAACCCACCTCACTACTCTATTGTCTAGACCACACCTCCTCAACTGAGCTGTGAGGATGCTGTGGGAGACTGTGTCAAAGGCTTTACTGAAGTCAAGGTAGACCGCATCCACCGCTCTGCCATCATCCATCCACCTTGTTACATTCTCATAAAAGGCTATGAGGTTGGTCAAGCACGACTTATCCTTGGTAAAGCCATGCTGACTGCCCCTAATAACCCTCTTATGCTTGATATGCCTTGAGATGGCACCAAGGATAAGCTGTTCCATTACTTTCCCAGGGACAGAGGTGAGGCTGACCGGTCTATAATTACCCGGGTCCTCCTTCTTGCCCTTTTTGAAGACTGCAGTGACATTTGCATTCCTCCAATCCTCGGGCACCTCTCCCGTTTCCCAAGACTTGGCAAAGATGATGGAGAGCGGTCCAGCAATGACTTCAGCCGGCTCCCTCAGCACCCGCGGGTGCATCCCATCCAGACCCATGGATTTAAGGATGTCCAGACTATTTAATTGCTCCCTAACCCAGTCCTCATCGACTAAAGCAAACTCCTCCACTGACCTGGCTTCATCGGGGGTCTCAGGGGTACAGGGCTCCCCAGGACAGCCCCCAGCAGAGTAGACTGAGACAAAGAAGGCATTCAGTAATTCTGCCTTCTCTGTATCTTCTGCCACCAGGGCACCCACCCCATTCATCAGTGGGCCTACATTGCCTCTGGTGTTAGTTTTATCTGCTGTGTATTTGAAACATTTCTTTTTGCTGTCCTTGACCCCTCTCACCAGCTGTCATTCTAAGGAGGCCTTGGCTATCCTAGCTGCCTTCCTGCATCCTCTAACAGCAGCCTTATATTCCTCCCAAGTGGCCAGCCCCTGCTTCCACGACCTGTAAACTCTCCTCTTCTGCTTGAGCATACCCAACAGATCCCTATTCAACCACGCAGGCCTCCTGGCTCCCTTCCTTGACTTCCTACGTGTGGGGATGCTCTGATCCTGAGCGTGGAAGAAGCAATCTCTGAATGCAATCCAGCTATCTTGGGCCCCTTTTCCTTCAAGCAGTCTTGCCCATGGGATTTCCCCCAGCAATTGCTTGAAAAGGCCAAAGTCAGCCCTGCTAAAGTCCAGGGTTGCAATTCTACTTGCTATTCTGTTCCTGCCACACAAGATGCTGAACTCCACCATCTCGTGGTCACTGCAGCCCAGGCTGCCCTCAACCTTTACTGCTTCGACCAGACCCTCCTTGTTAGCGAGGATGAGATCCAGCAGTGCACCTCTCCTAGTCGGCTCCTCCACCATCTGCATGAGGCAGTTCTCACCGATGCACTGGAGGAACCTCCTGGACTGTGGCTGGCTGGCTGAATGGTCCATTTCCATGATAAATAATAATAAAGCCAGATTTCTTATATTTCCGTCCCCCTCCCAATGCCCTCATTTCCAAAACAGCTGTTATCAACAATCTCCAGTATATACTGATGTAGAGAATCTCCTGATAAAGACTGAATGTGTCAGAGAAGTGGGTGCTAAAGCATCACTTGAGCAAGGAGACAGGCCAGGACACCTCAAGAAGAATCACACAACTCTGGACCAAGAGGTGGGTGTTCCTGGCAATCTCAGGTGCCACAGCACAGAGATACTTGTGTTCAGGGAGCTGGTCAAGTGACCCATCTCCTGTTCTGTAATGGTGTCTGAGTTTGCTCAGGTCACCCCTGACTTGAGCCCCATCCACTGCTGGGTGTTCTCCAGACTCCTGCCTTCAGGAACAAAGTCCAGGAGACCTTGCTGGTGAAGATGGAGGCAAAGAAGCCATGAAGAACCTCAGTCCTGTCTGATTCTACTCTTATGAAGTTCAGCAGCAGGTCTATGTTATCCTGGCCTTTTTCTGTAAGGAAGCTCTGTCAGCTCATCTTGCCGCCCTCAGCCTCCCCTGCAGGTACCAAGTCCAGGGCAGCTTTGGTATCATCCCCACATCCATGGACAAGGTTTCTAAATTCCTCCTTTGCAGCTTCCCCTGCTCCCACCTCTGTGTGCTGCCTTTTGCCCTGGAGCTCCATCAGTTCAGAGGAGCAGCCTCACGAGATAAATGCTTCTGTTCATGGGTACTTGGAGAGATCATTCTTGTGCTTGGAGCAGGATTTCCTGTAAGGATTATCAGATTTCCTGAGCTCCTTCACCCTTCAGATCTACTTCCATGGCACCATTTTGCCCACCATCCCCCAGTATGTCAAAGTCTTCTCCTCTGGAGCCCACCAGCCTGTGCTCTGCTGCTGGCCTTCCTCCCTCCCCTCTGGTGCCTGGGACCCCTCTGTGTCCTGGTCACAACAGCCAAGGTGGACACTGATGTTCACATCCCTCACCAGCTATTCCTTGTTTCCCAGTTCCAGATCCAGCTGAGCATCACTCTCATTGGCCCACAATGCAGACACGTTAAGCAGTTGGCCCAAGATCCTTTGGACTGATGGCACTTGCCACTTTGCCAGGCCAGTTAATGTCAGAGCAATTACAGTTCCCCATAGGAACCTGCTCATTGACTGGTGACTTCCTCCTTGAGTTCCCCATAGCAATTACAGTTCCCCATAGGAACCTGCTCATTGACTGGTGACTTCCTCCTTGAGTTGCTGACAGAAGATCTTGTCCATTTCTTCTACATGATCATGTAGTTTGTAACACCCAACACATTGTCACTCTCTATTGGGTTTACATGATAAACTCTTGGAACTGGGGGTAGGTGTGGGTGTGCTACAGTTGTCACCTCTCTGAGAAGACAACAGGAGTTTGACCAATGTCAGACAGAGCCGATTTCAGCTGCTCCAAGATGGACCCACTCCTTGCCAAATCTGAGCCACTCAGTGATGCTGGCAGCACCTCTGGGATATTGTATTTGAGAAAGGGTAAAAAATGCTACACAACAGCAGGTGGGAGACAGGAGGGAGGAGACGGGAGAGAAAAGCTCTGCAGACACCAAGGTCATATCCCATAGGACCCAAGCAGGTCCCTCAGCAGGCCAAAGCTTGCTCTCCTGAAATCCTGCTCTTGGCCTTGTTCTCATCTCCCAGGAGCCTCAGCTCCACTTTCCATCCCTGACTGTTCCATCCTGACCAACTCTTTCTGGTTTGTAAGTGTGAAGTCCCACAGGGCACCTCACCCCACTGACTCCTCAGTCACCCGTGTCAGGAAATGTTGTCAATGAGCTCCAAACCCTCCTGGATGGCTGGTTCCTTGTAGATATTCTGATATCTCAGGTCTGCCATGAGGACACAGCCTGGAAACATGAGGCTTCTTTCATTTGTCTGAAGGAGTCCTCATCTCATTCCTCTTCCTCATCAGTGAGTCAGTAGCTGATGTCCAGTCGCCACAACACTGCCCATGTTGTTCTGCCCTCTCATGCTGACTCCTCAGCCTTCAGCTGACATTGTCTGTCCCCAGACAGAGCTCCACACATTCCTGCTGCTCTACCACATGAACGGAAACTTGCTCTCTAAATCCAGATCTCCGGTATTATGAGCACCAGAGCCCCAAGACCCTACCGTTTCTACAGAAGATGGTATTCATAGCATCCTATAACTCCTCATACTGTTATGTTGGGAGAGACAACACATCAGGATAAACAATCTGCATGCTAACAGCTGAGCAAATGGAGCTTCAGTCAAAGGAGGGTCCAGACCTTGAGAAAATCTGGGATTCACCCAACAGAAAGGTCTCTAATTTGTACATAGAAAACTGAGCAGTGCTGTATCAGGGTGGCACAATAACCCCATCCATCAGGACAGAGCAGGACCTGACACGCTGAGCAGTGACCCTGAGGAGAAGGGCCTGGGCACTACAAGGTCCCCACACCAGCCCGTGGTGCACGCTCACCATGAACAAGGCAGCTGCACTCGGGGCTGCATGAGGAGGAGCGTGGGGACCCAGACACCTGCAGCTCTCATCCCATTCGGTTCAGCACTGGTGTGACCCACACACACGGGTGTGTGCCAGTGTGCAGCTTCCCAGTTTGGAGCAGCAGGGAGGAACTGCAGAGTGCAGGGCTGTGCCAAGGCAGGTTCAGCACCTTGTGCACATGGTGTGGGGTGCTGAGGGACCTGGGCTGCTTTGGCCCAGCAGCGCTGGGGAGGCTGCAGCAGTGCAGGAGTAGCCTGAGAGTGCTTGAAGGGCGGTTTCAGAGATGGTGGAGGTTTCTTCATAGTGGGAAAGAGCATGAGAAAGAAATAATGGCCCAAAGTGCAGCTGGGGAGGTCCAGGCTGGACATGAGCAGAAAGGAATGTGATGGAAGGGCAGTGCTGTGGGGGAGCAGGTCAGCAGAGGGAGTCTGCATCAGCCCAAGGCTTTGTGCTTCAAGGACCAGCTGGGGAGGATGGAGAGATCTCAGCAAAGGAAGGAAGATGCTCAGACAAGAGCAAGGTGGGGCAGCAGGGGGGATGTCTCCAGCCTGCAGGGACAGAGGTGCAGGGGATGCCACAGCACAGGACAGGCTGTCGTGGAGATGATCAAGGGATGTAAAGAGGCTGAAAGCCCCACCAGACATGAGCTCCTTCTCCCCTTGGCTCTGGCTGTTGTCTGCACCTCTGATGCCTGTGAGGAGACACCTTGTCCTTGCAGCACAGGGGCCTCATGGCTCCTTGTCCCCAGGCAGGAACCTGGGAGGTGTGGGACCATAGTCCTGCCCTTGGCCTTGCACAGCCCCACATCACACTGTCCCAGGAAGGGCCCTGGGCAACGTGGGAGGGACAGGATCTGATTTCCCAGGGCTGGGGGTCAGGGCTTAGTTCTTTGGTTAATGAAACACATCCAGGTTTACTCAGCATCAGAGAGACCTTTACTTTGCTTTTCCTGACCTGTCATCACTGCCTCCAGTTTTCTGCTCTAACCGAACTCTGGGGTCATTTCTTCAGCTGTGTCCCTCAGTGGGACCTATTAACATTACAAGAAACTTTGGAGTTTACATCTGACTTTGACTTCTTGAGAAGTTTCTTCAGCTTCCCCTCAGGGTCTGAGGTTCATGGACTCAGCACCAAACCCACCAGAGGGGTCATTAAAGTGCCTTGGGCTGCTCCTGAGCTGCTGAGCTGGGCTGTTCTCCTGGGAAAGGCAATGTAGGTGGTTGGTTGCTATGGACTCAATGAGACACAAATCTTCAGAATCCTGACACAGTAAGACTTTCGCTGTAGGACAAGGCAGCTGCATTTCCTGGAGGGATCTCCTAAAGCCGCCACAAGACACAGTTTGCAGGATCTCTAAGGTCTTTCTCACAGTATCTCTGTTGTAGAGAAGAACACACTCCAGACCAGCACATCCCTGCTGCACTGTCAGAGGGACAGGGCATGATGGCAGCTTCTGCTGAGGGTGATTGCAGGGGGAGCACCCAGGGGTGCCCAGGGCTGTCCTGCAGAGAAGGGTCCCTGCACCCCAGGGCTGTGCCGGGCAGGGACTCTGCCGCCTGCCAGGGTCAGCGCTCAGCCTGCCCGGGAGATCCCATGGCAGCAGCTGTGGGGGGAAGGAGCGACCCCCGGCAGGGCAGGCAGGGAGCTTGTGGGGTTGAAGGGGGCTGTGTGGGTCAGGGCTGCTCAGAGCTCCAGATCCCCCCACAGACATGGCAGAGGGGCCTTCTGAACAACAATATTGATACAGCAACAGCTGCAAGGGAAGGAGTCTGTGCTTTCAGTTTTCCACTCTTGCTCGTCTGGGTGTGCAGTGGGAGATGGGGATTTATTTCTCTCTTTGGAGCAGACACTGAGACCCCAGTTCTCGTTAGGACTGGTCTGAGCTGCTCCTGAGTCCCTGCACACACAGAGCTGTCCCTGGGCAGTGCCAGGAGGTGTGAGCAGGACAGAGCTGAGCACACAGCGGGTGGGACAGGGTCTGTGACACTGACAGGGAGCAGACCAGGGACAGACACACAGCTGCAGGCAGCACAGACATGGGCAGGAAGACTTAACTGCTATCAGAAATGCTGGGGATGGGATTTAGGAATGTCTCTCACATCCTTTCTAGTGCAGACACATTTCCCAGTGCAACCCCTGGTCTCCTCTCCTCCCCAGCAGACCCTCTGCCCCAAAGCCATGGGGTCCAGGTCACAAGTCTCCACCTCAGCAGCTGGACCTCCAGGGGAAGGGTTCCTGGAACGTGGTACACAAATAAGGTGCTAAAAGTACTTGCTCTACAGTGTGATAATGTGAGTGGCAGCAGCACAGCCGGGTCAGGAGAAGGTTCCACAGCATGCCCGTCTGCCTTTCTGTCCTTGCTTTACTTTCTGGTAGCACTGCAGTGTCCTTCCCTGTTTCTCCACCTGTCCCTGCTGCTCTTGCTCTCTGGGGTTGGGGTGGGAGTGTGGGCCAGTTTTTGTTCTGACACCAACTCAGGGGGTTTTGCCCCAGAGCTGTGTTCGTGGAAACCAGATGCCCAAGCTGCATTTTAAACTGTGATGAACTGTTTTTTCTCAGCTGGTAGAAAGAGAGAATGAGCGGAAACATCCCTCCATCAGGGAGGGCGTTTTCCATCAGAAACAGCATGTTTATTTTCCTCAGAGAAGTCTCCCCTAACCTGTCACTGCCTTTTCCTCCTTGCACAGGTCCTCATGCCCACAGGCAGCCAATGTCCAACAGCAGCTCCATCAGCCAGTTCCTCCTCCTGCCGTTCACAGACACACGGGAGCTGCAGCTCTTGCACTTCTGGCTCTTCCTGGGCATCTACCTGGCTGCCCTCCTGGGCAACGGCCTCATCATCACCACCATAGCCTGGGACCAGCACCTCCACACCCCCATGTACTTCTTCCTGCTCAACCTCGCCCTCCTTGACCTGGGCTGCATCTCTACCATTGTCCCCAAATCCATGGCCAACTCTCTGTGGGATTCCAGGGTCATTTCCTATGCAGGATGTGCTGCACAGGTCTTCTCTTTTTGTTTCTTGCTTGGTTCAGAGTATTTTCTTCTCACCGTCATGTCCTACGACCGCTACGTTGCCATCTGCAAACCCCTGCACTACGGGACCCTCCTGGGCAGCAGAGCTTGTGTCCACATGGCAGCAGCTGCCTGGGCCACTGGGTTTCTCAATGCTCTGCTGCACACGGCCAATACATTTTCACTGCCCCTGTGCAAGGGCAATGCCCTGGGCCAGTTCTTCTGTGAAATCCCCCAGATCCTCAAGCTCTCCTGCTCACACTCCTACCTCAGGGAACTTGGGCTTCTTGTGGTCAGTGTCTGTTTAGCTTTTATGTGTTTTGTGTTCATCGTGGTGTCCTATGTGCAGATCTTGAGGGCCGTGCTGAGGATCCCCTCTGAGCAGGGACGGCACAAAGCCTTTTCCACCTGCCTCCCTCACCTGGCCGTGGTCTCCCTGTTCCTCAGCACTGGCATGTTTGCCAACCTGAAGCCCCCCTCTATGTCCTCCCCATCCATGGACCTGGTGGTGTCTGTTCTGTACTCAGTGGTGCCTCCAGCAGTGAACCCCCTCATCTACAGTATGAGGAAACAGGAGCTCAAGGATGCTGTGAGGAAACTGATGACTGGATGGTTTTCTGAATCATTAAACTGCTCATCTGCTTCTGCCTAGTTGTTTCAATATAACTACAGACCCAGCCCGTCATCTGGATTGTCTGTTGTTGTTAGTAGGGTGTTTATTGTGAAAATGTTGTCGTCCGCTTTCCTAATTCTCTGTCTGCTTTTCTTTTATAGCCACTGGTGGTTTAAATGAGGAGCTGTGCTCTCCTTGTCTTTAAGCAAAATAAAGGGCTCTTTAATGACTCGTTTTTCACTATATCCTTCCTGCAAGGCCCTTTTAAAGCTTCTGGGATGGTTCCCGTGATGGGTGGAAGGGAAGAGTCCATCATGGCAGCCCTGCCGGGGAGCAGCAGCGCTTGTTCTTCCAGAGCTGTTCTGGTTCCACTCCCACACTCTCCTTCTCATCCCTGGTGTTGGTGCAAGGCCTGAGTGCTCTGGCAGCTTGGTCACAGTCCTGCTGTGTGTCAGTGCTGTGGGCGCAGGCAGGGACAGGCAATGGGCACTGCTGTGACAGAGCTGGCCTCAGTAACAGTACTTCCACAAGGAAAAGTGATCTTTTTTGGGTGGTGCATGATGGTTTATATCTTCTTGCAATGTTTCTCTCAAGCTTATTCCTACAGAATTGGCCACAGATGAAACACCCGTGTGCAGCTGAACAGTGTGTGTGTGCAGGGCTGGCACCCAGCAGTGTCCTCTCACAGCCAGGCTCCTGCCAGAGACCTGCAGGACCAGCAGAGCAGGGGCTGGGCTGTGCCCCTGTGCACGGGACACCCCATGGAAGGAGCCCCACGTCAATCACCATGGACTGGCCCCTCACAACCACCATTTCCAGCACTGGCCTCTCACCCCATCTCAGAGTTCTTTGTCCGTCCATGGAATTACATGGAATGAGTAGGTGAGAGGTTCATGTTTGCATTGTACAGATGAGATGTGACCATGCACATCATGTACGTGAAGTGACATGAACCTCAGTCAGCAAAAACACCATCCTACAATTGCTAACCTAAAATATGTAAATCTTCTCAGTTTTGGTCAGTCTGCTGCTTGAACAAAGATGGAAGTGACATTTTAGACACCTAATCAGAACCTGCAAAGAATACTGTCCTTGCAGCGCAGACACTCTGGAGCCTGCACAATTAGCTGAGTCTTGTTCTAACATCTGTCTCAAGACGGTTACATAAAGTGTCCTTTAGCTGAGCTTTGCTCCTTTCACGCTCATTATAATACTAAAACACACATCCCCAGGATGGGAGCCCCAGGCTCAGCCCGGGACCCTCTCTCAACAAGCATGTGTAGTGGTAAAATGATTATGTAACCAATATGCCAATGTGTAAGCACTTGGCTCTTTAGGACTGCCGGGAGGGTGTGAATGTAGGGATAAGATTTGTACATAATAGATGTTCCTTCTCTATCTGTTGTGCTGGTTTCATTCCAACATCCAGACTTGCACAGCTCTGGAATAAACAAGATCTCATCTCTGGGTGTGGTATTGGCTTTGCACTTCAGGTAGCAAATTCACCATGAGCAACCAGGAAGAAGGAAAACAATAAAAAATAAAAGAGGTAGGAGAGGACATAGAAAAGGTCTCAACATTTCACATTCCTGTCAAGAATGCTTCTCCACTCAGATCATTGATAGGAAATAGATTTGATCAGTTTGAGAAAACAAGCATACTTTTATCTAGTCAGGTCCTGGCCCATAAGGAGGGTGATGGATGGGTATGGGATTATGAGGTCACTTGTGTCTCAGAAACTCATAACTAAGTTCAAAGACTATGGCTGTGAAGGAGACAGGGAAGTCAGTTCTGTCCCTGGAGGTGGCAGGCCAGAAACAGGAATAGAGCTGGGAAGGTTTCTCTGCCTAAGTGCCCACAGGCCCTGCCCAGGAAGAGGACTTGGAGACGGGTTGTCATGTCCATCCCACCTGAGAACATGACGGGACATCGGCAGGGACATGGTCGTGTCTGTCAGAGAAGCTGAAAGGCCAGCAGCACTCATGGGATTTAGGAGATCATGGTGAGGTGACTTCTCTCCAGTCAGGTAAAAGACCACAAGAAATGCTGGGGTGAGAGCAGGTGGGGAAGCGAGATGGGTGTCTGCAGCCTGCAGGGAAAGAGGGGCAGGGGTAGCACCGTGTAGAACAGCCTGTGGTGGAGATGGCAAAGGGCGCTGTAAGGCTGGAAGGGACCCACAGAACCCAGGTCTCTGTCCCCTTGGCCAGGGCAGTTGTCTCTGCCACTGAGGCCCAGCAGAAGACATGTTGTCCTCATGGCACTGGGGCCTCGGTGCCTCCTTGCAGCCCCATGGGGAAGCTGGAAGTTGTTGTCCCAGTGTTGTCCTTCCCTGGGCCTTGCACACCCACATCCCACGGTCCCAGGAAGAGCCCTGAGCCGTGTGTGAGGGACAGGATCCCCCTTCCCATTGCCTGCAGCTCATGGCTCCTCCTTTCTGCTTCAGAAAGCAAACCAAGGGGTTTCTGAGCACCAGAGCTGAAGAAAAGACTCAAAGGAGACCTCATGGTGGCTACAGCTTCCTCACAAGGGGAGAAGGAGGGGAAGGAATCTCTTCTCTCTGGTGACCAATGACAATATCCAAGGTAATAGCAGGAAGATATACCAGGAGAGGGTCAGGTTGGACATGAGGGAGAGGTTCTTCCCCCTGAGGTGCTGGACACTGAACAGGCTCCCCAGGGAGGTGTCACGGCCCCAACCTGACAGTGTTCAAGGAGAGACTGGACAATGTCTTCAGACATACGGTGTGACCTGTGGGGTGTCCTGTGCAGGGACAGGAGTTGGACTCCATGATCCTTGTGGGTCCTTCCAATTCAGGACATTCATTGATTCTATGAAATACTAGGTCAAAAGTCCATATTTTCATTGTACAGATGAGTTGCAAACATACACATCATGTGCATGTCCAGTGTGTGCATGTGGTGAGATGAACCCAAGTGAGCACAAATGCTATCAGCTGTTCCTTGGGGTGCCATAAAGGTCAGTGGGACAGAGATGGTGTTCAGGGGTCTCTTCCAACCTGCGTTATTGTAGGATTCCATTAATCTTTTTCTTGGAGAGCTCTTTCACGTCAGAATAGACAGAGGAAGGAGAAGAAAAAAGCAGAGGCAGAAGCAGAGATGTAAAATGCCCCAGAGTAAATACAGCAGCTCCTCTGAGGAACGTTTCTCCACTCAAAACCTTGATAGGAAATATATTGGATACATTTGATGAAAGCAGCTCAGTTTGATCTGCTCACACACTGGACCACAAGGAGGGTGATGGTGGGTACGATGCCATGTGGTCACTTGTGTCTCAGGAACTCATAGTCCAGTAGGAACCAATGGCTGTGGAGGGGACTGTGAGGTCACTTCTGCCTCTGCAGGGGATTGGCCAACAGCAGGAACACAGCTGGGAAAGGACTGTGAGGTCACACACACGAGACGAGCAATCGGGCCCAATCAGCATGGCTGGATGAAAGGCAGGTCCTGCTTGACCACCCTGATCTCCTTCTGTGACAAGGTGACCGGCTGAGCAGATGAGGGAAAGTCTGTTGTGGGGAGTGAATCCACCACACGGGCTGTGGGTGTTGTGTCCTTAGACTGCAGTAAAGCCTTTGACACTGTATCCCACAGCATCTCCTGGAGAAGCTGCAGCTCGTGGCCTGGATGGTGTATCTGTGATGGGTAAAGCACTGGATGGAAGGCATTTTGTCCCCTGGAGCCATTTGTCCCCTTCCTGTTCACATGGGCATCCCATGAATGCATCACTGCTCTACCCCAGTGTAGACAGGCACAAGGCCTTCTCCTCCTGGACCTCTCACCAATGCCACTGTTTTCTCCAGCACCCTCATCTTTGACTGTGGGATGCCCAGAACAGCCCTCTCAAGATAGTTTGACAAAGCCTTTTTTCTACACCTTCCCCACATCCCTGTTCAATCCCATCATGTAAAGCTTAAGGACCAGAAAGGTTGAGTACAAATGGGACAGTGAGAAAAATGGTCAGGAAAGCTTTGAGGTGCACAGAGAGCCCATCAACATGTTGGCAAGCTGCTCTCTCTGAACAAGCCCAGAAGACCAGCACAGCATTTGCTGCGTCCCAGAAACTCGCCTGGAGGGTTGAGATATGGAGAAAAGGTTTGGTCTGGGAAGGGACAGACAGGGGCTGGTGGAACTGGCTGGTGTGACCGTGAGACGTCTCTCCAATACCTCAGAAAAGTCCTGGCTCTCAGGGAGGCTGCATGGTCCTCTGAGAAAGAAAATATCAGAAATGACTTATCATGGAATCATAGAATAATTGTGGTTGGAAGAGACCCTTAGGATCATTGAGTCCAACCATAACCTTAATCTAGCACTAAACCATGTCCCTAAGAGCCCCATCTATCTGTGTTTTAAACACCTTTCAGTGATGGGGACTCCACAACCTCACTGGGCAGTCTGCTCCATTGCTTCAAAACCCTTTCCGTGAAGAATTTCTTCCTAATATCCAATCTAAACCTCCTCGTGTGCAACTTGAGGCCATTTCATCTTGTCCTATCACTTGCTACTTGGGACAAGAGACCAACACCCTCCATGATAAAACCTCCTTTCAGGCAGCTGCAGAGAGTAATAAGGTCTCTCCTCAGCCTCCTGTTCTCAAGGCTGAACAGCCCCAGCTCCCTCAACCGCTCCTCGTCAGACTGGTGCTCCAGACCCTTCACCAGCCTTGTCACCCTCCTCTGAACTCTCTCCAGCACCTCAATGTCTTCCTTGCCATGAGCAGCCTAAAACTGACCCCAGGATTCAAGGTGCAGCCTCACCAGTGCCCAGTACAAAGGGATGATCACTTCTCTAGACCTGCTGTGCAAGACACAACATGATCTTGGCTTCATGCCTGCAGGCCCATCAGATGTCAGTTGATGTCAATGGATATTAAAGAACTGAAGACAAAGATCCAAAGCAAAGGAAGGTGTCAACATACTGTTTGTTCGTTGTTTTGTTTATATTTATTTATTTATTTATTTATTTATTTATTTATTTATTTATTTATTTATTTGTCTTTGTAGGGGAGTTTCTTTTCTTTAAAAATGAAAGAGTATTCCAGAACTGGGCATGGGTTTAGGACACAAATGTCTTCAGCTCCAGGGACACAAACACCTGGTGCCAGTGTAGATGCCCCGGGAACCCCTGCCCAGGCTCCACCTGCACTGCAAGGTGCTCTGGTCTCCCCAGGTCCTGTGTGAGAGATGCCAATCCCAGGCCAGCACCTCAGGTACACTGGGCCCCTAAAATGGCCCTGGCTGTTTATGGTGAGACAGCTGATGAAAGATGTACTAAGGATTGGAGAAGAAATATTGGTCTTCCCCTGTACTTCTATTACCAACACTCTATGATTTCATCTCCCTCGTCATTCAGGAGTTCCCACCTCTCCTGATTAAATGTCCCTGTCCAAGGACAACTTTCCAGCACTGTCCGGACATTTGCCCTTCCCAGTGCTCTCAGGTTTCTCCTCCACTTGCTCTTTGGTCACTCAGTGGCCTCTCAGCTGTCTGGTTTCTGCTTTGAGCTTCAGGGAGTTACAAACTTGCCCCATTCTTCAGAGCTCTAATTAACATGGCAGTCAACAGGTTCATTGTGTTTATTTCGATCCTCTCCTATCTCTCTGTCTAAGCCAGTTCTTGTGTGGGTGTCCCTTGTGGATGCTGGACCTCATCAGATCCAGCTTACACACACAGCTGAGGAAAGTGTTTTGCTGTTTATTAAACTGATGTAGGAAAAGTGATTCAATCTCTGGTGGCCAATGAGGGAACCGGCAGACTGGGGGTGGGGGTGAGGAGCCAGGTTGTCCATACAGTGTCCAGCCTCAAGGACTGTTCTCCTGCCTGTCCAGATGTCTTCAGGAGACCCTCGGGATCAATGTCCAGTGTGGAATGCTGCTGTCGCTTCTTCTATACACTGGAAAATAATAGAAAACACCCTGGAAAGAAAAAACCCTCCTTTATGAAATCTTCTTTGAAACATTCATCAGCAAGTGTCCCATTGAAACCTCTACAGTTAGTTCTACAAGTCTGGAAGATGTGAGGGAAATTACAGAAAGAAACATAGCTCATTAGGGCTTTCTGTGTTTTAATGAGCCCCATGGCGTATTTGGTGCTGAGTCCATGAACCTCAGATACCAAGGACAGGCTGAAGAATCTGTTCAAGAAGTCCAAGTCAGAACATACTCCAAAGTACCTTGAAGCATTAATGGGCCCCACTGAGGGCTGTTCCTGACAAAGCCTCCCCAGGGACTCGTTAGAGCAGATAATTGGAGGCAGTGATTGCATCAGACAAAGGCAAAGTGCAGCAGCTCTGATGCTGAGAAAGCCCTTGGTTTGTCTGATGAAGGACAATGGCCAAGCCTTGAGCCCCTGCCCCTGGGAAGGGAGATCCTGTCCCTCACGTGTGGGTCAGGTTCTTCCTGGGGCTGTGGGGAGCGTGATGCCCAGTGCAGGACAATGGTGTGACACTCCCTGGGGGTGCAAGGAGGCAATGGGATGCCATGGCCATGACAACCATGTGTCTCCTCTTAGCCCTCGCTGGCAGGGACATCAGCCTTAGCCAAGGGGACAAAGACCTTGGCTCTTTCAGGGACATTCAGCCTCACCCTTGGCCATCTCCACCACAGTCCATCCTACACTGTCCCATGCCTGTGGCTGTTTCCCAACAGTCTGCAGACACCCCATGCGCTTCCCCACCTTGTTCTCAGCCCAGTGTGTCCCCACCTGTGCTGCTGTCTCTCCATCCTCACCAGCTGTTCCTGGAAACACAAAGCCATGGCTGATCTAGAGTTCCTCTGAATGACCACAGCACTGCGCTCAGAATGACATTTCTTGATCCTGAGCTCCACTCTGGACCTCCAGAGCTGCAGTTTCTGATGATTTTCCTTTCTCATGCTGTTACCTCTACCAAAAATAGTAGAATAAAATAAAATAAAAGGTGTCATCTTGGAAAGTGATTTTCAAGATTTCTGAAGCTACTACTGCCCTTTCTTGTCATGGTTTTACCACAGACATCAACTAAGACCATGAGAGCTGCTCACATCCTGCTCCCACTCCCCAGGTGGGATAAGGGAGAGAAGTGAATGGGAAGGGAGAAACTTGTGGGTTTAGACAAAAAATTAACAAGACAATAAAAATAATACACTACTACTAGTAATATACTTATACTAAGATATACATAAAGTAAAATATATGACACTCAGTGCAACCCCCACATAACTCCCATTGTGCTGAACAGGCAGCCCAAAAGAAGAGAGCGCCCTGGTCCTGAACAGCTGATCCCAGCAAGAGAAAGTACAAGTGCAAAAGGCAGAGAGGCCCAAGGTCCAACTGAAAAACTGCAAAACATCATAAAACTGAACTAACACTGAACTCCCGATACAATGGAACTTCTGAACAGAGCTAACCAGTGTAGCCGGAAAACCAAAACTAACTGGCTGGAAAAGGCATCTCCAGCTTTATACTGAGCATGACACTAATGGTAGGGAATAGCTCATTGATTGACCTGCATGTCAATCAAGGTGCTGTCCTGTCTGTGCCCTCTCCTGACAATTTGATCCTGCAGCTGGACTCCAGAGAAGTCCTTGGTTTCACTGACAATAGTCCAGGTAAATTAAATATCAATAGATAAATTAAATTAAGAAAATATACTCAGTGCAATGCCCCATGTAACTCCAGTCACACGGAGCAGCCAGTCCTGCAGAAGGGAGCACCTTGGTCCTGAACAGCCCATCCCAGCAAGAGAGAGCAAAAGGGCAACAGGCAGAAAGGCCCAAAGACCAACGGAAAAATGGCAGAATGGCAAAAGGCCGAACGGACATCAAACTCCTGAAAGAATGAAACTTCTGAATGGAACTGACCAAACCAGCTGGAAAACCCAAAGTAACGAATGTAACAAACCCTAAAAGCCGGCTCCAGCTTTAGACTGAGCATGGTGCTAATCATAGGGAATATTTCATTGATCAGCATGCATGTCAATCCAGGTGCTGTCCTGTCTGTGTCTTCTCCTGCCAATCTGCATCCACAGCTGGATGGCCGAAGGAGTCCTTGGTTTCCCTGACAACAGCCAAGATATCAGTGAGTTCTGACATTCCTCTCATACCAAATGGCAAACACTGTAAAGCTGCTAAAAGACAAACTGAACTCTATTCCAGGGAAGAAACAGCATTATCTCATTATTCTCATAGTAAATCTAAACAAAAGACTGTACTGGCTGTGAAGGAGAGAGGTTCAAAATGCATGAAGAAAATTAACTCAATTTCAGTAAAACCAGCACGTTTCCTCAGGCTCCCCTTCAGCAGGCTAAAGAAGTTTGGGTCTCTCAACATCTCCACACATGACCCAGACTTTCTCTGGCCACACGACAGCTCCTCCTGTTCCTCCAGAATGGGGAACCTCACACTGGGACACACGGCTCCAGGTGTGACCACACCAGTGCTGAGTCACGATGGGCAATAACTGCCCTTGTCTGGGTGGCCACGCTCCTCCCAGTGCAGCCCAATGTGCTCACGGGCATGTTCCTGTTTAGCACCACTGAGAACTGGCTGAACATCCAGGCTCAGAGTGTTGTGACCAGTGGCACAAAGCCCAGCAGGAGGTACCATGAGGAGCACTGAAGGACACCATATCCCTACCCAACATCTCCTCCTACAGGTGTCTCTTGGGTCCCTGGAACCACCTCAGTGCCAAGGGGGAGAACACTGCCTGTATGGGTGGAGGAGATGGGGTCTGGAATGAGGGTCCTGCGGCAGTTTCTCCTCGTTGTTCATGCAGCAACAAGCTGGGTTGGATATTTGGAGAGAGGAACTCTTCCTAAGGGCCTCCAATGGGCATGGTGATTGTCTCCAGTCTCATGCATGCTGCCTTTTCTGGTGGAGATCACAAAGGCTGCCACCCCTTTAGAGGACACAGGACAGGCCTTGTCCTTCCTCTGGTCGCAGCTGTACCCCAGTTCTCCAGCTCAGCTGCAGCTCAGGAGCCTTGTCTAGGGGTCACTTTTGGGGTAAGGTTGACAAGAGAGGTGCATAAGTTTTTCTTAAGGACATGCGATGAGCACCAGGACTGAAGTACCAGAGCAAAAGGATATGGCTTCTGGGTGAATACTTTCTTCAGTGCAAGTCCGGACACAGGGTCCCAGACTTGCTTTCCATGCCGCCCTTCATGAGGGATGATGCACTAAGAGATGGCACGTGGGGGACACCAATCCTTCTCTAGCTACTTCCCAGGCCTGGTGAAGCACCAGGACAGCAAGGACTTCTGGCCCTGCACCCTTAACTCTGGGTGTTATCTTGGGGCAGCTGAACAACAGCATTTTTCTCTCCAAGGCAATTTCCAGCCCAGGTCAGCTCCTTTCTGATCTCCTCCATCCCTCCTCTGATCTGCTCTGCTGCTCCTGGCCCCATCCTGTGCTCCCCACAGGGCCCCAGCCTGGCACTGATGCTCTGCAGAGCAGTTTGGCTGCAGGACCATGGGGTGACTGCACACTGGTTGTGCTGCTCAGTGAGGGACACAGATGCAACTGGCTGGGCTGCACTGTCACTGAGCTCTTTCCTGGGGCTCTAAAGCTCTGGAATGGGTTCAGAGCATTTCTTGTGACTCACTGGGCTTTCCACTCATTTGGGTTCAGCAATCCCTTCCTTGTCCTTCAGGTTCCCGGAAACTGGTGCAGGAAGATGCCGCCTATCCCCTTTCCAGGGGCAGAGGTAGGCTGACCAGCCCTTAATTCTTCAAATCCTCCTTCAGGCCCTTCTTGAAGATGGGTTTGACATCTTCCTTTCCCAAGGACCTCAGAACTTCTCTGATTCTGCTGTCACTTTTGAAAGCACAATCCAGAATCATGGGCAAGGGAGACATGTAGCAGACAGGAGCACTTGCAATGAGCCGTCCCAGCAGCTGAGATGAATCTCACTGGTCCACTGGAGTTGTTCCTGGAGTCACACACAGAAATGCCAGAAGTCCATCAGAGCCAGTCTCAGGAATCCTTATGCACCCAGGGATGCTCAGAGACAGAGTCTTTCCCTTTTACACAGAAGCAGGAGTCACAGTGTCTGTCTGGCCTCCTGTTGCCACTCCCAAACGATGGGAGACACCTCAGCCCTGTGGTGGGTCACCCTGCTCTGCACCCATCTGAGATGTCCCACATCATGAGGAATGGACACGGGGACCTCGGTTCAAGGAAGAAGATCCCAGTGGGTGGTTTCCCATGGGCTGTTACTCCCATCGTGAAGTGACCTTGAGACACTGTCTGTCCCACAGACCTTCATGGAACCCCCAGGAACAGCTGATGTTGTTAGTGTTCACCTGGATTCATCTCATCTCACATCCATGATGTGCATGCTCACATCTCATCAGAACAATGCAGACATGGACTTCTGAGCTACTTATTCCGTGTCCCTCCGTGGAGGGAAGAGCAGCCTATGTGAGTGGGGGAGAGAGGCCAGAGCTAGAAATGGTGGTTGTGAGGGGCCAGTCCATGACGATGCCCTGGGGCAGCTTCCCTGGGGTGTCCAGTGCACAGGCGCACAGCCCAGCCCCTGCTCTGCTGGTCCTGCAGGTCTCTGGCAGGAGCCTGGCTGTGAGAGGACACTGCTGTGTGCCAGCCCTGCACACACACACTGCTCAGATGTACCCCGGTGTCTGAATCTGTGGGACACTTTTGTACTCATATGCTTGAAGACATAAACCATCATGTACTGTCCATAGGAGATCACCTTTCTATCTGGAAAGGCTGTTGTGAGGCCAGCTCTGTCACAGCAGTGCCCATTGCCTGTCCCTGCCTGCGCTCAGAGGACTGACACACAGCAGGACTGTTCACTGGTATTTTCTTCTCTGGGGCATTTGCCAGTTCAGCCCTCCCACCCCCTCCTGAATTGTACCACCCCCCTGCCCTCTCCCCAGCCGAGCCCGCAGAGCAGCCACACTGGAACTGGAACTGGTCCCACAGCAGTGGGGACCAGTGGGAATGAAGGACAGTGAGAATGTTCATCCAGCCAGCAAGCTGAGTGGGTCTCCAGCACAGGCAGCTCCAGACCCAGGTCCAGACTGGCTCCCCAGGACAGCATGAGACATTTGGCCTAGGGGATCCTCAGGAAGGTCCTGCTGCCACAGTGCCAGGGCCACCTGCCCCAAGCTGCCACCTGCAGCAAAGGGTTTCTCGTTCCATGTCTTTCCTGCACACATACAGTGCCCCACTCTTCTCCTGGAACATCCCGTCTCCCCACAGAGCCCTTTCCCAAGAGACCTGAGCTATGCTGACCTGGCCAGCTGTTCCTGCCCCCCCTCCCATGCTCCATACAGCTCCAACGTGGCGGTGCTGCTCTGCAGAGCAACTGGGCTGTGGTGCCCAGGGCCATGGGGTGAGTCCGCAGATTCACGTTGGTCAGGGTGGGAGGAAGACCCAGCTCAGGGTGGGTCCTGCTCACTCCCCCTCAGCACACAGACATGGCTCCTGCAGCCCCAGAGATCCCAGAGAGAGGATTCTGGGCAAACAAGACAGTGCAGCGTCCTTTATTTCACTTTATACACATGGAGAGTATGGGTTCTTATTTACACAAAGACTATGGGACACAAAAGACAGGTAAATATGGACACAGCCATAAGAAGACAAATAATTTTGCCTATGGATAGCATTAATACAACCAAGAAAAACAAACACCAAAGAGAAAAAACAAAACAAAACAAAACAAAACAAAAACCCAAAACACAAAAGCTACAGAACTCAGGTTGAACTAGCAATGTAGCAATGCGTTATATTACAACTGACATGCAGAAGCAGGATGTCACTTCATTACAGCTTTTGAAAATCGAACAGTCATCACTTTCCTTATTGACTCCTTGAGTTCCCTGTTCCTCATGCTGTAGATGAGGGGGTTCACTGCTGGAGGCATTACCGAGTACAGAACAGACACCACCAGGTCCAGGGATGGGGAGGAAATGGATGAGGGTTTCAGGTAGGCAAACAAGCCAGTGCTGATGAACAGAGAGACCACGGCCAGGTGAGGGAGGCAGGTGGAAAAGGCTTTGTGCCGACCCTGCTCAGAGGGGATCCTCAGCACGGCCCTAAAGATCTGCACATAGGACACCACAATGAACACAAAACATCCCTCAAAAAAAAAAGCACTAAACATGAGAAGCCCAAGTTCCCTGAGGTAGGAGTGTGAGCAGGAGAGCTTGAGGATGTGGGGGATTTCACAGAAGAACTGGCCCAGGGCATTGCCCTTGCACAGGGGCAGTGAAAATGTATTGGCTGTTTGCAGCAGAGCATTGAGAAACCCAGTGGCCCAGGCAGCTGCTGCCATGTGGACACAAGCTCTGCTGCCCAGGAGGGTCCCGTAGTGCAGGGGTTTGCAGATGGCAACGTAGCGGTCATAGGACATGATAGTGAGAAGGTAAAACTCTGCTGAAGCTAAAAAGACAAACAGAAAGAGTTGTGTAGCACACCCTCCATAGGAAATGACCTTGGTGTCCCACAGAGAGTTGGCCATGGACTTGGGGACAATGGTGGAGATGGAGCCCAGGTCGAGGAGGGCGAGGTTGATCAGGAAGAAGTACATGGGGGTGTGGAGGTGCTGGTCCCAGGCTATGGTGGTGATGATGAGGCCGTTGCCCAGGAGGGCAGCCAGGTAGATGCCCAGGAAGAGCCAGAAGTGCAAGAGCTGCAGCTCCCGTGTGTCTGTGAACAGCAGGAGGAGGAACTGGGTGATGGAGCTGCTGTTGGACATTGGCTGCCTGTGGGCATGAGGACCTGTCATAGGAGGAAAAGGCAGCGACAAGTTAGAGGGACTTCTCTGAGGAAAGTAAACATGCTGTTTCTCAGTGAAAACCTTTTCCCTGATAGAAGGATGTTTCAGCTCATTCTCTCTTTCTACCAGCTGAGAAAAACAGCTCATCACATTCTAAAATGCAGCTTGGGCATCTGGTTTCCATGGACGCACGTCTGGGGCAAGAGCCCCTGAGTTGGTATCAGAAAAAGAAGTGACCCAAACTCCCACCCCAGCCCCAGAGAGCAAGAGCACCAGGGACAGGTGGAGAAACAGGGAAGGACACTGCAGTGCTACCAGAAAATAAAGCAAGGACAGAAAGGCAGACGGGCATGCTGTAGAACCTTCTCCTGACCCGGCTGTGCTGCTGCCACTCACATAGTGACACTGGAGAGCAAGTACTTTTAGCACCGTTTTTGAGTACCACGTTCCAGGAACCCTTCACCTGGAGGTCCAGCTGCTGAGGTGGAGACTCGTGACCTGGACCCCATGGCTTTGGGGCAGAGGGTCTGCTGGGGAGGAGAGGAGACCAGGGGTTGCACTGGGAAATGTGTCTGCAACCGAGAGCATATGAGAGAGGTTCCTAAATCCCATCCCCAGCATTTCTGGTAGCAGTTAACTCTCCCTGCCCATGTCTGTGCTGCCTGCAGCTGTGTCTCTGTCCCTGGTCTGCTCCCTGTCAGTGTCACAGACCCCGTCCCACCCACTGTGTGCTCAGCTCTGTCCTGCTCACACCTCCTGGCACTGCCCAGGGGCAGCTCTGTGTGTGCAGGGGCTCAGGAGCAGCTCAGACAAGTCCTATTGAGAACTGGGGTCTCAGTGTCTTCTCCAAAGAGAGAAATAAATCTCCATCTCCCACTGCACACCCAGACGAGCAAGAGTGGAAAACTGAAAGCACAGACTCTTTCCCTTGCAGCTGTTCATGTGTTGAAGTTGTTTTTCAGAAGGATCCTCTGCCATGTCTGTGGGGGGATCTGGAGCTCTGAGCAGCCCTGACCCACACAGCCCCCTTCAACCCCACAAGCTCCCTGCCTGCCCTGCCGGGGGTCGCTCCTTCCACCCACAGCTGCTGCCATGGGATCTCCCGGGCAGGCTGAGCGCTGACCCTGGCAGGCGGCAGAGTCCCTGCCCGGCACAGCCCTGGGGTGCAGGGACCCTGCTCTGCAGGACAGCCCTGGGCACCCCTGGGTGCTCCCCCTGCAATCACCCTCAGCAGAAGCTGCCATCATGCCCTGTCCCTCTGACAGTGCAGCAGGGATGTGCTGGTCTGGAGTGTGTTCTTCTCTACAACAGAGATACTGTGAGAAAGACCTTAGAGATCCTGCAAACTGTGTCTTGTGGCGGCTTTAGGAGATCCCTCCAGGAAATGCAGCTGCCTTGTCCTACAGCGAAAGTCTTACTGTGTCAGGATTCTGAAGATTTGTGTCTCATTGAGTCCATAGCAACCAACCACCTACATTGCCTTTCCCAGGAGAACAGCCCAGCTCAGCAGCTCAGGAGCAGCCCCAGGCACTTTAATGACCCCTCTGGTGGGTTTGGTGCTGAGTCCATGAACCTCAGACCCTGAGGGGAAGCTGAAGAAACTTCTCAAGAAGTCAAAGTCAGATGTAAACTCCAAAGTTTCTTGTAATGTTAATTGGTCACACTGAGGGACACAACTGAGAAACTGTTCCCAGGATCTGGTTAGAGAAGTAACTGGAGGCAATTATGACAGGTCAGGAAAAGCAAAGTAAAGGTCTCTCTGATGCTGCGTAAACCTGGATGTGTTTCATTAACCAAAGAACTAAGCCCTGACCCCCAACCCTGGGGAGTCAGATCCTGTCCCTTCCACGTTGCCCAGGGCCCTTCCTGGGACAGTGTGATGTGGGGCTGTGCAAGGCCAAGGGCAGGACTATGGTCCCACACCTCCCAGGTTCCTGGCTGGGGACAAGGAGGCCATGAGGCCCCTGTGCTGCAAGGACAAGGTGTCTCCTCACAGGCATCAGAGGTGCAGACAACAGCCAGAGCCAAGGGGAGAAGGAGCTCATGTCTGGTGGGGCTTTCAGCCTCTTTACATCCCGTGATCATCTCCACGACAGCCTGTCCTGTGCTGTGGCATCCCCTGCACCTCTGTCCCTGCAGGCTGGAGACATCCCCCCTGCTGCCCCACCTTGCTCTTGTCTGAGCATCTTCCTTCCTTTGCTGAGGTCTCTCCATCCTCCCCAGCTGGTCCTTGAAGCACAAAGCCTTGGGCTGATGCAGACTCCCTCTGCTGACCTGCTCCCCCACAGCACTGCCCTTCCATCACATTCCTTTCTGCTCATGTCCAGCCTGGGCCTCCCCAGCTGCACTTTGGGCCATTATTTCTTTCTCATGCTCTTTCCCACTACGCAGAAAACCTCCACCACCTCTGAAACCGCCCTTCAAGCACTCTCAGGCTACTCCTGCGCTGCTGCAGCCTCCCCAGCGCTGCTGGGCCAAAGCAGCCCAGGTCCCTCAGCACCCCACACCATGTGCACAAGGTGCTGAACCCGCCTTGGCACAGCCCTGCACTTTGCAGTTCCTCCCTGCTGCTCCAAACTGGGAAGCCGCACACTGGCACACACCCGTGTGTGTGGGTCACACCAGTGCTGAACCGAATGGGATGAGAACTGCAGGTGTCTGGGTCCCCACGCTCCTCCTCATGCAGCCCCGTGTGCAGCTGCCTTGTTCATGGTGAGCGTGCACCACGGGCTGGTGTGGGGACCTTGTAGTGCCCAGGCCCTTCTCCTCAGGGTCACTGCTCAGCGTGTCAGGTCCTGCTCTGTCCTGATCGATGGGGTTGTTCTCCTGCCCCGATACAGAACTGGTCACTTCATCTTGTCACAATCCAGAGATTTCTGATGGATGAATGCCAGATTTTCTCAACGTCTGGACTCTCCCTGGCCTGAAGCTCCATTTGCTCACCTGTTAACGTTTGCATGCAGTCAGCTTATCCTGATGAGGATTTCTCTCCCAAGATAACAGCATGAGGAGTTACAGGACACTGCAAATACTACCTCCTGGAGAAACCGTGGGGTCTTGTGCATCTGATACTCATAATGTCAGAGGTCTGGAGTAAGAGGAGAAGTTTCTCTTCAAGTGGCAGAGCAGCAGGAATGCATGGAGCTCTGCCTGGGGACAGACAATGTCGGCTGAATGTTGAGGAGTCAGCATGAGAGGGCAGAACAACATGGGCAATGTTGTGGTGACTGGACATCAGGTACAGACTCACTGATGAGGAAGAGGAATGAGATGAGGCCTCCTTCAGACAAATGAAAGAAGCCTCATGTTTCCAGGCTGTGTCCTCGTGACAGACCTAAGATACCCCAATATCGGCAAGGTACCAGCATTCCAGGAGGGTTTGGAACCCATTGACAACATCTTCTTGACATCGGTGACTGAGGAGTCAGTGGGGTGAGGTGCCCTGTGGGACTTCACACTTACAAACCAGAAAGAGTTGGTCAGGATGGAACAGTCAGGGATGGGAAAGTGGAGCTGAGGCTCCTGGGAGATGAGAACAAGGCCAAGAGCAGGATTTCAGGAGAGCAAGCTTTGGCCTGCTGAGGGACCTGCTTGGGTCCTGTGGGATATGACCTTGGTGTCTGCAGTGCTTTTCTCTCCCATTTCCTCCCTCCTGTCTCCCACCTGCTGTTGTGCAGCGTTTTTTACCCTTTCTCAAATACAATATCCCAGAGGTGCTGCCAGCATCACTGAGTGGCTCAGGTTTGGCAAGAAGTGGGTCCATCTTGGAGCAGCTGAAATCGGCTCTGTCTGACATTGGTCGAACTCCTGTTGTCTTCTCAGAGCGGTGACAACTGTAGCACACCTATACTCAGCCCCACTTCCAAGACTTTTCCATGTAAACCAAGTACAGGGTGACAACATGTTCGGTGTTACAAACTACTTGATCATGGAGAAGAAATGGAAAAGATCTTCTGTCAGCAACCTGAGGAATCCTGCAGTCAATGAGCAGGTTCCTATGAGGAACTGCAATTGCCCTGGCATTCGTTGATCAGTCAAAGCTGTAGGTGCCAACATTCTAGAAGATCTTGGGACAACTTCTAAATGTGGCTGTCTGGTGGGCCAACAAGAGTGATGCTCACCTCAATCTGTAACTGGGAAACAAGGAAGAACTGGTGAGGGATGTGAACATCAGTGTCCACCTTGGCTGTTGTGACCAGGACACAGTGGGGTCCCAGGCACCAGAGGGGAGGGAGGAAGGCCAGCAGCAGAGCACAGGCTGGTGGGCTCCAGAGGAGAAGGCTTTGACATACTGGGGGATGGTGGGCAAATTGGTGACATGGAAGTAGGTCTGAAGGGTGAAGGACCTCAGGAAATCTGATCAGCCTTACAGAACAGCCTGCTCCAAGCACAAGAATGATCTCTTCAAATACCCTTGAAAAGAACCATTTATCTCTTGAGACTGTTTGCCTGCACTGTTGGAGCTCCAGGGCACAAAGGCAGCACAGAGGAGGTGGGGGCAGGTGAAGCTGCAGAGGAGGAATTTAGAAACCTTGTCCATGAATGCAGAGAATATGGCAAAGCTGCCCTGGACTTGATACCTATACCTGAAGGGCAGCAAGATGAGCTGACAGAGCTTCACTTGCAGTAGAAGAATAGACAGGGTGATCATGGGCCTGCTGCTCAACTTCATAAGAGTAGAATCAGATGGGACTGAGGTTCTTCATGGCTTCTTTGCCTCCATCTTCACCAGCAAGGTCTCCTGGGACTTTGTTCCTGAAGGCAGGAGTCTGGAGAACACCCAGCAGTGGATGGGGCTCAAGTCAGGGGTGACCTGAGCAAACTCAGACACCGTTACAGAACAGGAGATGAGTCACTTGACCAGCTCCTGAACACAAGTATCGCTGTGCTGTGACACCTGAGATTGCCAGGAACACCCACCTCTTGGTCCAGATTAGTGTGACTCCTCTTGAGGTGTCCTGGCCTGTCTCCTCACTCACATGGTGATTTAGTCACCCACTTTTCTGACATATTCAGTCTTTATCAGGAGATGCTCCACATCAATATGAACTGGAGGCTACTGATACCACCTGTTCTGGAAAGGGAGGGAAGGGCAAGCAGGGGTGGAAATAGAATAAATTTGGCTTTATTGCTGTTTATTATGGAAATGCTCTCTGTTTGGCTATTCCTGAAATCTCTCTAATCATCCACACCAGACTCGAAGCCTTTAGGAAAATGATGCACAGAGCCTTGGCTTGTAAGAGCATTTTCGATGTTAGTGAGCTCTCTGGTGTCGTAATTCTGAACTGCAGCTACTGAAACTGAACAAACCTCTAGTGAAGTGAAAGGCAGAAGCAAACCCCAAGTTTCTGAGGGTGTTTGGACCCCATGAAGGGCCATCGCTGACACAGCTGTGAAGGAAACAACCAGTGCAGGTCCCTGTCCCTGGAGGCTGCTGAAGGAAAGACTTGGAGACGCTGGTTCCAGGTGGTGAGGGCCATGTGGAGGTGGCTCTGATGCCACGTCAGCCCTTGATGCTTCTTCATCACCAGAATGGCTGAGCCCTGACCCCTGGGACCTGGTAGATTTTTCTCCAATGTTTTTCAAGGCTTTTCCTGTGGTCAGTGTGAGTGTTTTGTGTTTTGGGGGTGGGTTTTATGTCAAGTGCTGTTGCTTTAACTGCAAGACTCTGCTTTTCTGTGGAGTTGGAAATGCCTGTGAGCAAATCACAACTCATCCAGCTTCTTTCATACACCTGGCAATGGTCACCAGTCACCTCAATGTGCCTATCTCACACTTGCTTGAATCCCCTATTTGGATCCATACCCATCACTCCAGGAGGTTCATGGATCCACCAGGCTCAGGATGATTCCTGAGGACCATCCAAGTGTGGGCAGTGTAAGAGAGGAGCAGAGCAGGGTCAGCTCATGGGCCATGACTGAGCACAGCCACCCCAGCAGCAGCCGTTCCCCATCTCCCAGGCACAGCCATGCCCAGAACATGGAAATGTCACTGCCATACATGATTAGCCCAAGAGAGGCCTTTCTTCCTTCCGTATACCCGGGATAACCTTCCTCCTGTTCCTCCTCCACCTGCAGACATCAACTGCTTTCCATTTCTGGGCTCAGACGTGGCTGGAAGGGTTCACTGAAGCCATCAGCCATCTCATTGCTTCTCCCTACATGCCCTGACCCTCTCCCACACCTACAATGGCCAATCATGGCTGCTCAGGCCTCCCGCTCTTCAGAAGAGGCCTCGAGCTTCTTGGTTCTTCCTGGTGCTTATTATGAACTTCCTCACTCTCTCCAGAGTTCACGGTTAGCTTTCTTGTCCATAACAGCCCTTTATGACCATGTCTCACTAAATGGTTGTCTTTTTTTTATGTCTTTTTATAATCCTTTGTGCAGAAAGGGTAGCCACAGGAAAGTACCCAATATGTCAAAACTGTGTTGAATGCTGTAAAGACCTGATGAGTTCATCTCACCACATGCACACAGTGGACATGCACATGATGTGTATGTTTACAACTTATCTGTACAATGGAAACATAGACTTTTGACCTAGTATTTAATCTAATAACAGAATCTCTTGGGTTAGGACGGGTGCACAAGGATCACTGAGGCCAACTGCTGTAACTGCACATGACAAACCCACAGGTCACCCCGTGTGTCTGAGGATGTTGTCCAGTCTCTTCTTGAACACTGTCAGGTTGGGGCTGTGACACCTCCCTGGGGAGCCTGTTCAGTGTCCAGCACCTCTCGGTGAAGAACCATTTCCTCATGTCCAACCTCAGCCTCCCCTGGCACATCTTCTGCCATTCCCTGGGGTTCTGTCATTGGTCACCACAGAGAAGAGATCAGTACCTTCCCTTCCTTCTCCCCTTGTGAGGAAGCTGTAGCCACCATGAGGTCTCTTTTGGGTCTTTTCTTCAGCTCTGATGCTCAGAAAGCCCTTGGTTTGCTTTCTGAAGCAGAAAGGAGGAGCCATGACCTCCAGGCAATGGGAAGGGGGATCCTGTCCCTCACACACGGCTCAGGGCTCTTCCTGGGACCGTGGGATGTGGGTGTGCAAGGCCCAGGGAAGGACAACACTGGGACAACAACTTCCAGCTTCCCCGTGGGGCTGCAAGGAGGCACCGAGGCCCCAGTGCCATGAGGACAACATGTCTTCTCCTGGGCCTCAGTGACAGAGACAACTGCCCTGGCCAAGGGGACAGAGACCTGGGTTCTGTGGGTCCCTTCCAGCCTTACAGCGCCCTTTGCCATCTCCACCACAGGCTGTTCTACACGGTGATACCCCTGCCCCTCTTTCCCTGCAGGCTGCAGACACCCATTTCGCTTCCCCACCTGCTCTCAGCCCAGCATTTCTGCACCTTCACTGCTGTGTCTGCACCCTCACTGGCTGCTCTTTGGAACACAAACCATGGGCTGATCCAGCTCCCTCTGGGTCACCTCTTGCCCCACAGCACTGCTCTTACAGTGACATTTCTTACTCCTGATATCCACCCTCACCTCCCAAATTGTACTTTCTTACTTTTTTTCCCTGTCCTGCTTTTTCCTGTTACCAAGGAAAGCTCAGCCACCTCATGTACTGCCCTTCATGAAGGGAACTCAACCCATTAGGCTTCTTGTGGTCTTTCACCTGACCAGAGAGAAGCAACCTCACCATGATCTTCTAAATCCCATGAGTGCTGCTGGCCTTTCAGCTTCTCTGACAGACATGACCATGTTCCTGCCGATATCATATCATGTACTCAGGTGGGATGGACATGACAATCTGTCTCTCTTCCTAGGTAGGGCCTGTGGGCACATTGGCAGAGGTTCTTTCCCAGCCATGTCCCTGCTGCTGGGCTGTCACCTCCAGACACAGAACTGACCTCACTGTCCCTTTCACAGCTACATGCTTCTGATTGAATTATGAGTGAATTATTGCTGCCTGGCTGATATTCAAAGTCTGTGCGTGGATGCTGAAACCTCTTCAGTAACCTGTTCTGAAAGAATCAACAAGGTGGGCATGAATAGAGCAAAAAAAGAAGACCCTGGGTGGGGGCAAAGGAAAAGGGATGCAAAAGATGTGGTCAGGGCTGTTTGGGGGCACTTGTAAAGCAGCCCTGCACCTCATGTGAATCATTTCTGTGGTCAGAGAGAACCTGAGAGATTTGTCTAATTTTAGAACATGAAGGGTATGAAAGGACAGTGTCCTTCAGGCTCAAAGGGACCTTGGGAGGCGTCTTGACCAACCTCCTGCTCACAGCAGGGTCAGACCAGATTGCTCAGGGCTTTATCCAAACACATCTTGATCACTTTCTGGGACAGAGTGGGTGCGCACTCCTGGGAAACAGCTGCCAGTGCTTGACTGTCCTCAGGACTGGAAAGTTTCTCCCTTTCTACAGCACCTTTCCAAGCCCAGCCATCCAGACTGGTTTTACCCATCTACTCACACACTGACACAGACCATAATATCCTACGTTGGACACAAGACTATTGTGGGGGATGATGCTGGATTCCTAGCTGACTTCCAGGTAACAGACCACCACTGCTCTGCCCATGTTCACAACCCTGTCCTTTCCTCACAGAAAGCAAAGAGGATGGACAGACACAACCTGCCCTGGGCAAACCCCGTCACCTTCTCTTCCAGACACCCAGAAATGGGGTCCCAGTGGACATGCTCTGGGGCACAGCCCTTAGTTCCCCTGCTCACCCATTGGCCATTTTGAAAAGTGCACACACTGTGTGAGAGCTGCCAGTGGTCAGGGAGTCCCCCCAGTCTCCATGAGCTTTCACAGATGGTGGAGAGTGGCCTCACTGTGACATCGTCCTGCTGTCCCAGCTCCTGGGATGCTGTCCCTGCTGTCCCATAGACTGGAGAGGATTGTGATAGTTCCGGTGACCCCTGACTTGATCCCCATGCACTGCTGGTTGTTCTGACTCCAGCCACAGAGATCTCAGAGACCTTGCTGGTGAAGAGGGAGAACGAGAGGACACAGAGATTCTCAGTTCTTTCACATATTAAATTAATCAGTGGCCACGCAGTGTTTTTGTTTCTCCTTTAACTGTTCCTGCAGTAGCAACAGCTCATTATGGGGACCTTCAATTGCCTTACAGGTCTGGACTGAGTTCTGATCTGGACTGTTGCTGTGCTTGGAGGCTGCTGTCCTTGAGACCAGATGAACTCACTCCTGCCACCCTGCCTGGCAGTTCATTCCATCCGTGTCACAGCTCTGTCTGCAGCACTGACAGCTCCAGCTCCCCAGTCAGGTCCCTGGCTGAGGACATTGCCTCACATCTGGGCTGAACCACCCCAGCTGTGGAACCAGCCCAGCTCTGACCTGCCACAAGAAACCTGGTACCAAGTGTCCAAGAGCGCATGTGTGCAAAGGCTTTGAATCAGAGCACAGACATGACATGGCCAAAGACTGATGAGTGTCTGTCTAGGCCTAGGAGTATAAAACAAGAATAAAATGCCTGAACTCATTCAACTGAAGATATTCCTCCCCCAGCTTGGAGGAATTAGATCCTTTGCTGTAACATTCCTGGTGTCCTGTCTAATGATGGGACAAGAAAAGTTGATTCTCATACTAATTCATTGTTTTATACAAAGAACACAATGATGTGTCTCTTCAGAGGAGAGAGAATCAACATCACTGATTACTTCAGGTTGTTTCAAAGGATGTGCCCCTGGAGCCCCAGGGACACCTGGAGGAGCCCAGAGGGGACAGAGAAAGGGACATCATGGGCTGTTCCTGTGCTGCTGAGCTGGGCTGGGCTCCTGGAACACAGGGAGCTCATGGCAGCGGCAGCGCTGCAGAGAGACAGCTCTGCCCAGGAGCAGCTCCTCTGCACACGCAGCAGGGCTGAGGGCTCTGCCTGCAGCACCGAGGGCACAGGAGCCGGGCAGAGAGAAGGAAACACAGTCTGGGGTGGAAGGATGCTGAGATGTCACTTGGAGAGAAATCTTCAGATATATGAAGCCTGTGGCTGCAGGGCATTGAATCTGCAAATCTTGGTAGGATCTCAGAAAGCTGTCACATTGCAGAGCCTGCGAGAGATGTAAGTACAGCTCTCAGAGGTTCTCTGATCAGAGGAGAGGATGTGCTGCAGAGCAGGGATTGCCTTCTGCACTGTCAGAGTGACAAGACGTGAATGCTGCGTTCTCCCCAGGGTGGCTGTGGGGTGTAAATGTAAATGTGCAGGCAGGGGTGCCCAGGGCTGTCCTGCAGAGCAGGGTCCCTGCACCCCAGGGCTGTGCCGGGCAGGGACTCTGCCGCCTGCCAGGGTCAGCGCTCAGCCTGACGGGGGATCCCAGCAACACTGAGGGGAGAAGATGTGGGGGGAAGGAGCGACCCCCGGCAGGGCAGGGTCCTTCTGCTGCTGGGTTCTCCGTGGGTCGGGGCTGCTCACAGCTCCAGCTCACTCCAGAATATTGACAAGAGGAGGTTTCAAGGAAAAGAAGAAGACAAAGAGTACTACAAAGATACGGAACCTCCCTGAGTCTGTGTTTTCAGTCTCCTACTCTGGGGAATGGGTGGTGATTAAGGCAGTTTTTAATTTTAAACAAATGCTTGAGACACATGAACTGCAGTAGGTCTTCAAGAGAATCCTGACATGCCTTGCCTCTCGTCTGCCTATGCAGAACCAGCATCACCTTTGGTGGACACCTTACACTTAATCTGTAATCTGTTTTCCAGCCTGCAGACAGGAAGATGCCCCCAGACAGTGCCCTGTGAACAGGCAGGATCTGTAGGGCCAGGGGGAGGGCACAGAGGGTGGGATGGTCTGTGAGCACTGACAGGGAAGAGACATGGACAGGGAAACACCTCCCAGGGGAGAATCTCCAGGCAGCAGGGAAATGATCAGAAATGAGAGGAAACCAAACCCGGAATGGTTATGGGAGGGAGAAGAGAGAAAAGTGCCTGTGATCCCCTGCAGTGCAGATCCCTCCTGTGAGCAGCCCCCTGGGCTCCTGTCCCACCCAGCAAAGCCTCTGCCCTCAGGGCCGGGGGCTCCAAGGCATGAAGCAGCTCCTGTGCAGCCAGAGCTCCAGTTCCTCTGCAGAGCACAGGGGCTGAGAGCAGCTGCCCGGCAGTGTTGGTGTCTGGGAGGTGCTGCACAGCTGGGGAAGGGTGACGCTGTCTGAGTGCCCGGCTGCCTCTGCCCTGGCCTCTCTCACACCCACCCTCACCGCATTTTCCTTCTTGCTGCCCTGCTCTGGGTCACTGCTGTTGGGATCTTGTTCTTGCTGTCAGGCTCTCTGGGGATGGCAGTTTCAGCTGCAGAGTCACAGCCTGAGCTTGTGGGTCCTTTCCTGCAGGTGTGTCCATGGGCACACGTGTCCCAGCTTTGCTCTGACCTGTGGGCTGTGGGCAATGCAGTCTGTGGGGCTGGGGAATGAGCTATGTGTGTCCTGGACTAAATGTTGGGTGCTGAGACCCTAGGAAAGGATGAGACCTGTCATGGTCTGAGGTGGATCCCTCTGCTCTCAGCAGTGCCTGGTGGCTTTTCAGGGTAACATGGGAGTGTGATCAGCCCCCATCTCAGAAAGGTGCCAGCCCAGGGCAGCTGGAGCAAGACAGAGGGACAGAGCAGCTGCCCTCACTCTGCACTGACCCACAGGCACCCTCTGGTCTCGCAGGACTCGCTCTGTTCTCCCTGAGTGCAGCAGAAATGATGAGGGTTTCTGACACCCAACAACACTCCCCAGGGTGGGAGGGGAGAAGAAGCTGTAGAAACACCAAACCTCTCCAACTCAGTTTCTCAGGCCTGGGGGTACAGATGCTGACAGTCCCTTCTGCACCACGAGCGGTTCCAGCTGACAAAGCTGAACCCCAGGACTGGCCCCTGCCCACCCGATCACACAGGGTCAGGCTCAGTCCTCAGGAGCCCCTGGGCAGAGACCCTGCTCTTCATTGCACACTCATCAAGCACCAACGAGGGCTCAGCCAGGACGTTCTCCTGGAAAAAGAAAAGTGTCTCTTTGTGTGACAGGGTGGGAGGGTCTGTGGGAAATGGGTTTGATGATTCCCAGAGAAGTCTCATCTAAACCTTCACTATCTTTTCCTCCTATGACAGGTCCTCATGCCCACAGGCAGCAAATGTCCAACAGCAGCTCCATCACCCAGTTCCTCCTCCTGCCGTTCACAGACACACGGGAGCTGCAGCTCTTGCACTTCTGGCTCTTCCTGGGCATCTACCTGGCTGCCCTCCTGGGCAACGGCCTCATCATCACCACCATAGCCTGGGACCAGCACCTCCACACCCCCATGTACTTCTTCCTGATCAACCTCGCCCTCCTCGACCTGGGCTCCATCTCCACCATTCTCCCCAAGTCCATGGCCAATTCCCTCTGGGATTCCAGGGCCATCTCATACTGGGGATGTGCGACACAGCTCTTTTTGTTTCTCTTCTTGATTACAGCAGAATTTTATCTCCTCACAGTCATGTCGTACGACCGCTACGTTGCCATCTGCAAACCCCTGCACTACGGGACCCTCCTGGGCAGCAGAACTTGTGTCCACATGGCAGCAGCTGCCTGGGCCACTGGGTTTCTCAATGCTCTGCTGCTCACGGCCAATACATTTTCACTGCCCCTGTGCAAGGGCAATGCCCTGGGCCAGTTCTTCTGTGAAATCCCCCAGATCCTCAAGCTCTCTTGCTCACACTCCTACCTCAGGGAACTTGGGCTTCTTGTGGTCAGTGCCTGTTTAGGTTTTATTTGTTTTGTGTTCATTGTGGTGTCCTATGTGCAGATCTTGAGGGCCGTGCTGAGGATCCCCTCTGAGCAGGGACGGCACAAAGCCTTTTCCACCTGCCTCCCTCACCTGGCCGTGGTCTCCCTGTTCATCAGCACTGCCATGTTTGCCCACCTGAAGCCTCCCTCCATCTCCTCCCCATCCCTGGACCTGGTGGTGTCTGTTCTGTTCTCAGTGGTGCCTCCAGCAGTGAACCCCCTCATCTACAGCATGAGGAACCAGGAGCTCAAGGATGCCCTGTGGAAACTCATATCTTAGTGTTTTCTGAAGCAATAAATTGCCCATCTGCTTCTACTTAGCAGGTTTAATGTAACTAGTTACACGTCCAGCCTCTCATCTCTATTTTCTGTTGTTATTGACATTGGTTTTGATCCGATAATGTTGTCATCCCCTTTCTAAATCACTGTCTGCTTTTATTTTATAACCACTGGTTGTGTAAATGAGGAGCCATGATCTGTGTGTATTTAAACAAAATAAAGGGTTCTGTAGTGACACTGTATCACTATGTCCTTCACTATATCCTTCCTGCAAGGCCTTTTGGATCTGCAGGGACAGTTTCTGTGATGGAAGGGGAAGAAAAGAGTCCAGCGTGGCAGCCCTGCCAGGGAGCAGCAGCGCTTGTTCCTCCAGAGCTGTTCTGGTTCCACTCCCACACTCTCCTTCTCATCCCTGGTGTTGGTGCAAGGCCTGAGTGCTCTGGCAGCTTGGTCACAGTCCTGCTGTGTGTCAGTGCTGTGGGCGCAGGCAGGGACAGGCAATGGGCACTGCTGTGACAGAGCTGGCCTCACAACAGCCTTTCCAGATAGAAAGGTGATCTCCTCAGGGCAGTGCATGATGGTTTATATCTTCTTGCAAAGTTTCTCTTAACCATATTCCTACAAAAGTCACCCACAGATGAAACACCATTGTACATCTGAACAGTGTGTGTGTGCAGGGCTGGCACACAGCAGTGTCCTCTCACAGCCAGGCTCCTGCCAGAGACCTGCAGGACCAGCAGAGCAGGGGCTGGGCTGTGCCCCTGTGCACTGGACACCCCAGGGAAGGAGCCCCAGGTCAATCACCATGGACTGGCCCCTCACAACCACCATTTTCAATACTGGCCTTTCACCCAGAGAATCTGTTCTTCCATCCATGGATGGACACTCAGTGAATAGTTCAGCAGTCTGTATTGCTTTGTACAGATGAGATGTGATCACGGACATCATGGATGTGAGGTGACATGAACACGAGTGAGCACAAACACCATCAACTGTTCCTTGGGGTTCCATGAAAACCTGTGGCACACACAAGGTCCTGAGGTCACTTCCTTTTGGAAGTAACACCCCATGGGAAACTGCCTGGATGCAGCACTGGGTTGTGCTTCCTTAATTCAGCTCCCCGTGTCCATTCCTCATGACGTGGGACATCTCAGATTAGTGCAGAGCAGGGTGACTCACCATAGCTGAGGTGTCTCCCACCCCTTTGGAGTGGCAACGGAAGGCCAGAGGGACAGTGTGACTTCTGCCTCTGTGTGTAAAAGGGACAGACTGTCTCTGAGCATCCCTGGGTGCAGAAGGGGTCCTGAGACCAACTCAGATCTGGATGCCTGATGGAACCCTGGCATTTCTGTGTGTGACTCCAAGAACAAACCTCAGTGTCCCAGTGAGATTCATCTCAGCTGCTGGGACAGGCTCATTGCAAGTGCTCCTGTCTGCTCCGTCACCCTTGCCTGTGATTCTGCGTTGTGCTCTCAAAAGCAAGACAAAGTGGTAAGAGGGTTTCTGAGGTCTTTGGAAAGGCAGATATCGAACCCATCTGCATGAAAAGCATGAAGGAGAAATAACAGCTGGTCAACCTGCCACCATAACCGGAATTTTGCAGGGTCACAGACATGGTGTTCCTTGGTGTCCTAGTAGCCAGATCAGTGATCTCTGGGCTGGAGAATTGGAAGCTGGGTGGGAAGTTGGCTGGACAATCAAGCCAAATGTCATCAGCGGTACAAAGCCCTCCGTGCAGCCAGTTACTAGTAGCATCCCTCAGTGACCAGCACTTGGACCAACACTGTTAAGCATCTTTATTCTCCCTCTCTATGATGTGGCGAGTGCACTTTCAGCTTCTCTGTGGATGATGCATAGTTGTGAGGAACCCTTGAACAACCTCACCTGGTTCACCCTGCCTGGAGCAGAACAGTGAGACAAGTGAGACAAGAGCTTTCTTCAAACCTCAAGTTATTCTGAGATTCAATGAACCTTTCCCTTGGAGAGGATTTTGAAGGCAGAATAGGCAGAGGAAGAATAAAAAGAATAAAAGACAGAAAAGGAGTTCTAAATGTTGTCAACAAAAATACAGCAGTTCCTCTGAAGAGTGTTTTTCAACTCAAATCTCTAGTAGGGAATATATTTGATAAATTTGATAAAACAAGTATACTTTTATCTGATCAGGGCCTGGGCCATAAAAAAGGTGATGGACAGTTATGGTATTATGAGTTCACTTGTGTCTCAGACACTCATAACCCAGTCAGAATCCTGTGGCTGTGAAGGGGACAGTGAGGCCAGTTCTGTCTCTGGTGGTGACAGCCCAGCAGCAGGGACACGGCTGGGAAAGAATCTCAGCCTAAGTATGACAGATCCTACCCAGGAAGAGATCTTGGAGACAGGTTGTCACATCCATCCCACCTGAGAACATGGTGGGACAGCAGCAGGGACATGGTCGTGTGTATCAGAGAAGCTGAAAGGCCAGCAGCACTCATGGGATTTAGGAGATCATGGTGAGGTTACTTCTCTCTGGTCAGGTAAAAGACCTCAAGAAGCATAATGTGTTGGTTTCCCTGCATGAAGAGCAGTTTACGAGGTGTCTGAGCTTTCCTTGGTAGTGGGAAAAAGCAGGAGAGGAAAAAAAAGTCACGAAGTGCAATTTGGAAGGTGGAGACTGGATATCAGTAGTAAGAAATGTCAGAGGAAGGGCAGTGCTGTGGTGCAAGAGGTGACCCAGAGGGAGCTGGATCAGCCCATGGTTTGTGTTCCAAAGAGCAGCCAGTGAGGGTGCAGACACAGCAGTGAAGGTGCAGAAATGCTGGGTGAGAGCAGGTGGGGAAGCGAGATGGGTGTCTGCAGCCTGCAGGGAAAGAGGGGCAGGGGTAGCACCGTGTAGAACAGCCTGTGGTGGAGATGGCAAAGGGCGCTGTAAGGCTGGAAGGGACCCACAGAACCCAGGTCTGTGTCCCCTTGGCCAGGGCAGTTGTCTCTGCCACTGAGGCCCAGGACAAGACATGTTGTCCTCATGGCACTGGGGCCTCGGTGCCTCCTTGCAGCCCCATGGGGAAGCTGGAAGTTGTTGTCCCAGTGTTGTCCTTCCCTGGGCCTTGCACACCCACATCCCACGGTCCCAGGAAGAGCCCTGAGCCGTGTGTGAGGGACAGGATCCCCCTTCCCATTGCCTGGAGCTCACGGCTTCTCCTTTCTGCTTCAGAAAGCAAACCAAGGGGTTTCTGAGCATCAGAGCTGAAGAAAAGACTCAAAGGAGACCTCATGGTGGCTACAGCTTCCTCACAAGGGGAGAAGGAGGGGAAGGTACTGATCTCTTCCCTGTGGTGACCAATGACAATACCCAAGGGAATGGAAGAAGGGTGTGCCAGGGAAGGTTCAGGTTGGACATGAGGAAAAGGTTCTTCCCCCACAGGGTGCTGGACACTGAACAGGGTCCCCAGGGAGGTGTCACAGTCCCAACCTGACAGTGTTCAAGAAGAGACTGAACAACGTCCTCAGACACACGGGGTGACCTGTGGGGTGTCCTGTGCAGGGACAGCAGTTGGACTCCATGATAATTTGGGTCTGTCCAACTCAGGACATTCCATGATTCTATGAAAAAAAACTAGGTCAAAAGTTTTCATTGTACAGATGAGATGTAAGCATACACATCATGTGCATGTCCACTGTGTGCATGTGGTGAGATGAACCCAAGTGAGCACAAATGCCGTCAGCTGTTCCTTGGGGTGCCATAAAGGTCAGTGGGACAGAGATGGTGTTCAGGGGTCTCTTCTAACCTGCGTTATTGTAGGATTCCATGAATCTTTGCCTTGGAGAGCTCTTTAACATCAGAATAGACAGAGGAAGGAGAAAAAAACAGAGGCAGAAGCAGAGATATAAAATGTCCCAGAGTAAATACAGCAGCTCTTCTGAGGAACGTTTCTCCACTCAAACCCTTGATCGGAAATCTATTGGATAAATTTGATGAAAGCAGCTTAGTTTGATCTGCTCACACACTGGACCACAAGGAGGGTGATGGTGGGTGCGATGCCATGTGGTCACTGTGTCTCAGGAACTCATAGTCCAGTAGGAAGCCAATGGCTGTGGAGGGGATTGTGAGGTCACTTCTGCCTCTGCAGGGGATTGGCCAACAGCAGGAACATGGCTGGGAAAGGACTGTGAGGTCACACAGACGAGACGAGCAATCGGGCCCAATCAGCATGGCTGGATGAAAGGCAGGTCCTGCTTGACCACCCTGATCTCTTCTGTGACAAGGTGACCGGCTGAGCAGATGAGGGAAAGTCTGTCGTGGGGAGTGAATCCGCCACACGGGCTGTGGGTGTTGTGTCCTTAGACTGCAGTAAAGCCTGTGACACCGCGTCCCACAGCATCTCCTGGAGAAGCTGCAGCTCGTGGCCTGGATGGTGTATGTGCGATGGAGGGCTGGACCAAAAGAATTGTGGTGAACAGAGCCAAATCCAGTTGGCATCTGGTCACAAGTGGTGTCCCCAGGGCTCAGTATTTGACTCAGTTCTGTTTAAGCTTTATCAGTGATGTGGATGAGGGGATCGCGTGCACCCTCATTAAGTTTGCAGATGACACCAGGTTGGGTGGGAGTGTTGATCTGCTGGAGGGTGGGAAGGCCATGCAGGGGGATCTGGACCCGCTGGATCATTGGGCTGAGGCCATTTGTATGAGGTTTGACCAGACCAAGTGCCGGGTCCTGCACTTGGGTCACAACAGCCCCAGGCTCAGGGAAGAGTGGCTGGAACATTGCCTGGTGGAAAGGGATCAGGGGGTGTTGATGGACAGCAGCTGAACATGAGCCTGTGTGTGCCCAGGTGGCCAAAAGGGCCACCAGCATCCTGGCTTGTATCAGGAATGGTGGGGCCAGCAGGACTAGCGTGATTGCGCCACTGTTCTCAGCGTTGATGAGGTGGCATCTTGAATCCTGTGTTCAGTTTTGGGCCCTTCATCATAAGAAGGACACTGAGGCACTAGAGAGAGTGCAGAGGAGGGAACGGAGCTGGTGAGGGGCTGGAGCACAAGTGTGATGAGGAGCAGGTGAGGGAACTGGTGGGTTCAGTCTGGAGAACAGGAGGCCGAGGGGAGACCTTATTGCTGTCCACAACTGCCTGAGAGGAGGTTGAACATGGAGGGGGTTGGTCTCTTCTCCCAAGTAGCAAGTGATAGGACAAGAGGAAATGGCCTCAAATTGTGCCAGGGGAGGTTTAGATTGGATATTACAAAAAGATTCTTCCTGGAAAGGGTTGTCAGGCATTGGAACAGGCAGCTCAGGGCAGTGGGGGAGTCACATTCCTGCAGGGGTTTATAAGATGTTTAGACGAGGTTCTTAGGGACACGATTTAGTTCTAGATTTAGGCTGTGGTTGGACTCAATGGTCCTGAGGGTCTCTTCCAACTGAAATAATTCCATGATTCTCTATTATCAACTGGAATATTCTTCTATCACGTCTTCTAAGTGCTCTTCACATATCTGCCTCTTCACCTACAGTCCTGAAACTTGTCTAATTAGATGCACAAGTGTTGAATACTAATTGTAAATGAGGAAAGCACCATCGCTCTATCAGTCTGGTCTGATACCCGCCAGTCCCAGGCAAACACCTCAGGTACACGGGGCCTCTCGAGGTTTGCACTGGGTGCTTATAGAGAGACCATGGAGCTCAGCCCAAAAACCTGAGAACTCCCCTCAAAACTTAAAAACCAAACCAACAACAACAAAAAGAACAAAAAACCCCACACTCTTTTTTTCATCAGATGAAATAATTCAATATTTCCAATAAAATGTCTGCAGGATTTCTATCCTGCTCAAATATGAATTTTCAGAATGTGTACGGACTGTGGGAGATGAAACGTTGGCCTTTCCCTGTGCTTGCAGTGCCAGAACTCTGTCTATCACTACGTGTATTTAATCCCCTGCACATCCAGGAGTTTCCACCTGTCCTTACCCAGCTCCCCGTGTCTGAACTCATCTCTTCAGAAGCCTGTCTGGACATTTGCACTTTCCATCGCTCCCCAGAGGTTCTTCACCTCTCACTCTTGGCTCATTCAGAGCCTCTCAGCTCTCACTCTGCTTTGAGCTTCAGGCAGGTCAAGTCTTTCAGCAGTTGCTCTCCTACTCCCTACAGGCAACTCTTCAATTATGGCAATGGCCCTCGCTGGAAACTACTTAATTTAACCACAGAACTGAGAAACATCATTAAGTTCTATTGTGTTTTCTTTTTTTCTTTTTTCCTTTGTTGTTTCCTCTAATTAAAAATTCCCCGGTGCCTGTTTACATCCAGTTCTCTAAGGAAACATGAAGCAATTCCTGCGAAGAAGCTGTAACAATCAGTGCAAACTTCAGCGCAGAATCTGATGTAAAGAAATGTGCTGGAAATCCCAGGGGCCAATGAGCAGAACAGGGAGTTTGGGGAGCTGGTTATAGATTTTCTGCTAACAGTTTGAGCAGAGAAACATTCTTCACAGAACTGCTCTGTTTATTTGACACCTTTGAGGTCTCCTCCTCTGCCTGTATTTTTATTTTCTTGTTCCTCCACCTCTTCCTTCTTCCAAAACGTTTCCAAGGGAAAGATTCCTGGAATCACAGAGCAACTCAGGTGTGAACATCATCTTGTCTCACTGTGCTGCTCAGGGCAGGGTGACCCAGGTGAGCTTGTCCAAGGCCTCTGCCCAGCTTTGCACCATCCACTAAGGAGCTGAAGGTTCACTGTGTCACATCATACAGGGGGAGAATAGAGACGTCCAACAGTGTTGGCCCAAGTGCTGGTCCCTGAGGGATCCCACTGGTAACTGGCTCTGGGGGCACTTTGTACCACTGGTGACGTTTGGGCTTCATCATCCAGCCAACTTCTTATCCAGCATCCACTTCTTTAGCACAGAAAGCACCAATCGCGTTATAAGAACACAACGGGAAACCATGTCTGACACCTTGCGAATTTCCATGTGCACGATGTGCCCTTCTTTCCCTGCCCATTTGGGTTCAGCAATCCCTTCCTTGTTTTCCAAGTGTCTGGACATGGCTGCAGGAAGACTTGTCCCATTCCCTTCCCAGGGATGGAGCTGGGCTGAGTAGCCTGTAATTCTGACAATTCTCATTCCTGCCCTTCTTGAAGGCAGGTTTGACAACTGCCTTTTCCAAGGACCTCAGGACCTCTCTGATGGCTCTGGCATGTTTGAGACCACAATCCAGAGTCATGGGTAAGGATGGTGTAGCAAACAGGAGCAGGTGAGATTGATCTGCCGGGGCCAGTGGGGTTTGTTCCTGGAGTCACACACGGAAATGTCAGTGTCTGTCAGGCATCCATGTCTGAGCTGGCCTCATGGATTCCTTATGCACCCAGGGATGCTCAGAGACAGAGTCTGTTCCTTTCACACACAGAGGCAGGAGTCACAGTGTCCATCTGGCCTCCTGAGGGAGGTACCTCAGCCCTGTGGTGTGCCACCCTGCTCTGCACTCATCTGAGACGTCCCACGTTATGGGGAATGGACACGAGGACATTGGTTAAAGGAAGCACAACCCAGTGCTGCATTTAGTTTCCATGTGAGGTTTTTCCCAATGTAAAATGACCTCGGGACGCTGTCTGTCCCACAGGCCTTCATAGAATCATACAGTGTCCTGAGCTGGAAGGGCCCCACAAGGACCATGGAGTCCAACTCCTGTCCTTACACAGGACACCCCACAGGTCACCACGTGTGTCTGAGGACGTTGTCCAGTCTCTTCTTGAACACGGTCAGGTTGGGGCTGTGACACCTCCCTGGGGAGCCTGTTCAGTGTCCAGCACCTCTGGGTGAAGAACCTTTTCCTCATGTCTGACCCCTGGCACATCTTCATGCCGTTCCCTTGGGTTCTGTCATTGGTCACCAGAGACAAGAGAGAAGAGCTCAACTCCCTTCTGAGGAACCTGCAGCCCCATGAGCTCTGCCCTCAGTCACATCTTCTCCAGCCTGAGCAAACCCAGGGACTTCAGCTGCTCCTAATACGGCTTTTCCTCCAAACCCTTCAACAAATTTGTAGCCTCTTCTGGGCACTCTCCAGTAGCTTTATCTCCTTTTACCCTGTGTCCCCAGCCCTGCACACAGTGAATGCTGCAGGTGAGGCCGCCCCAGCACACAGAAGAGCGGGACAATCCCCTCCCTGCCCGGCTGGCCGTGCTGTGCTGGCTGCACCCAGGACACGGTCCCTCTTGGTTCCAGGGACGCTGGTGGCTCATGTTCAACTTGCTGTTGACCAGACCCTCAGATCCCTCTCTGCAGAGCTGCTCTGCAGCATCTCATCTCCCAGTCTGTATGTACAGACAGGGTTGACGTGTCCCAGGTGCAAAATGGCACCCCTGAATATCTGACAGCATTGACGCTCACTTCGGTTCATCTCACCTCAAATACATGATGTTAACGCTCACATCTCATCTGTACAATGCAAACACGGACTTCTGACCTACTCATTCAGTGTCTTTTCAGGTAAGGAGAAAGAACCTCTCTGAACTGGGGCGAGTGGTCCAGGCTGGAAACGAAGCTGTGAGGGATTAGTCCATGATGATTGGGGCAGATTTGATGGGGTGTCCAGTGCACAGGGGCACAGCCCAGCCCCTGCTCTGCTGGTCCTGCAGGTGTCTGGCAGGAGCCTGGCTGTGAGAGGACACTGCTGTGTGCCAGCCCTGCACACACACGCTGTTCAGCTGTACACTGGGGTTTCATATATAGGTCACTTTCTTGGGCATGTTCTTGAGAGTATCTTTGTAAGAAGAACTAAACCTTCAGGCCCTGCCCATAGGAGATCAAGTTTCTATCTGGAAAGGCTGTTGTGAGGCCAGCTCTGTCACAGCAGTGCCCATTGCCTGTCCCTGCCTGCGCTCACAGCACTGACACACAGCAGGACGGTGACCAAGCTGCCCGAGCACTCAGGCCTTGCACCAACACCAGGGATGAGAAGGAGAGTGTGGGAGTGGAACCAGAACAGCTCTGGAAGAACAAGCGCTGCTGCTCCCTGGCAGGGCTGCCAGGATGGACTCTTTTCCCTCCTACCCATCACAGAAACTGTCCCTGCAGCTCCATACAGGCCTTGGGGGAATAATATCAGTGAAAAAAAAGTCACTGCAGAGCCCTTTTTTTTGTTTAAATAAACAGAGAGAATAGCTGCATATTTATACAGCCAGTGGGTTTGAAAAGAAAAGCAGACAATGAATTAGAAAGGGGATGACAAATATATCATGATTTATTAAAAAATAAATACCACCAACACACACACAGAATCTGGGCCTCTAATGGGTTACATTAAAGCTGTTATCCGTTAAAGGGTGGATGACGGACACTTTATTATTTTTGAAATGCCTCCAGTGATTAGTTTCCTCAGGGCATCCTTGACCTCCTTGTTCCTCATGCTGTACATGAGGGGATTCAATGTTGGAGGTATCAGTGAGTATAGAACAGACACCACCAGGTCCAAGAACGGGAAGGAGATGGAGGGGGGCTTCAGGTAGGCAAAAAAAGCGGTGCTGACAAACAGAGTAACCACGGCCAGGTGAGGGAGGCAGGTGGAAAAGGCTTTGTGCCGTCCCTGCTCAGAGGGGATCCTCAACACAGCCCTGAAGATCTGCACATAGGACACCACAATGAAAATAAAACACATAAAAAATAAACAGCCACTAACCACAAGAAGCCCAAGTTCCCTGAGGTAGGAGTGTGAGCAGGAGAGCTTGAGGATCTGGGGGATTTCACAGAAGAACTGGCCCAGGGCATTGCCCTTGCACAGGGGCAGTGAAAATGTATTGGCCGTGTGCAGCAGAGCATTGAGAAACCCAGTGGCCCAGGCAGCTGCTGCCATGTGGATACAAGCTCTGCTGCCCAGGAGGGTCCCGTAGTGCAGGGGTTTGCAGATGGCAACATAGCGGTCGTAGGACATGATGGTGAGGAGCCAATATTCTGCTGAAGCTAAAAAGAGAAACAGGAACACTTGGGCAGCACATCCTGTGTAGGAGATGGCTCTGGTGTTCCAGAGGGAATTGGCCATGGACTTGGGGACAATGGTGGAGATGGAGCCCAGGTCAAGGAGGGCGAGGTTGAGCAGGAAGAAGTACATGGGGGTGTGGAGGTGCTGGTCCCAGGCTATGGTGGTGATGATGAGGCCGTTGCCCAGGAGGGCAGCCAGGTAGATGCCCAGGAAGAGCCAGAAGTGCAAGAGCTGCAGCTCCCGTGTGTCTGTGAACGGCAGGAGGAGGAACTGGGTGATGGAGCTGCTGTTGGACATTTGCTGCCTCTGGGCATGAGGACCTGTCATAGGAGGAAAAGATAGTGAAGGTATAGATGAGGCTTCTCTGGGAATCATCAAACCCATTTCCCACAGACCCTCCCACCCTGACACACAAAGAGACACTTTTCTTTTTCCAGGAGAACATCCTGGCTGGAGCCCTCGTCGGTGCTTGATGAGTGTGCAATGAAGAGCAGGGTCTCTGCCCAGGGGCTCCTGAGGAGTCAGCCTGGCCCTGTGTGATCGGGTGGGCAGGGGCCAGTCCTGGGGTTCAGCTTTGTCAGCTGGAACCGCTCCTGGTGCAGAAGGGACTGTCAGCATCTGTACCCCCAGGCCTGAGAAACTGAGTTGGAGAGGTTTGGTGTTTCTACAGCTCCTTCTGCCCTCCAACCCTGGGGAGTGTTCTTGGGTGTCAGAAACCCTCAGCATTTCTGCTGCACTCAGGGAGAACAGAGCGAGTCCTGCGAGACCAGAGGGTGCCTGTGGGTCAGTGCAGAGTGAGGGCAGCTGCTCTGTCCCTCTGTCCTGCTCCAGCTGCCCTGGGCTGGCACCTTTCTGAGATGGAGGCTGATCACACTCCCATGTTACCCTGAAAAGCCACCAGGCACTGCTGAGAGCAGAGGGATCCACCTCAGACCATGACAGGTCTCACCCTTTCCTAAGGTCTCAGCACCCCACGTTTAGCCCAGGACACACACAGCTCATTCCCCAGCCCCACAGACTGCATTGCCCACACCCCACAGGTCAGAGCAAAGCTGGGACACGTGTGCCCATGGACACACCTGCAGGAAAGGACCCACAAGCTCAGGCTGTGACTCTGCAGCTGAAACTGCCATCCCCAGAGAGCCTGACAGCAAGAACAAGATCCCAACAGCAGTGACCCAGAGCAGGGGAGCAAGAAGGAGAATGCGGTGAGGGTGGGTGTGAGAGAGGCCAGGGCAGAGGCAGCCGGGCACTCAGACAGCGTCACCCTTCCCCAGCTGTGCAGCACCTCCCAGACACCAACACTGCCGGGCAGCTGCTCTCAGCCCCTGTGCTCTGCAGAGGAACTGGAGCTCTGGCTGCACAGGAGCTGCTTCATGCCTTGGAGCCCCCGGCCCTGAGGGCAGAGGCTTTGCTGGGTGGGACAGGAGGCCAGGGGGCTGCTCACAGGAGGGATCTGCGCTGCAGGGGATCACAGGGACTTTTCTCTGTTCTCCCTCCCATAACCATTCCGGGTTTGGTTTCCTCTCATTTCTGATCATTTCCCTGCTGCCTGGACATTCTCCCCTGGGAGGTGTTTCCCTGTCCATGTCTCTTCCCTGTCAGTGCTCAACAGACCATCCCACCCTCTGTGCCCTCCCCCTGGCCCTACAGATCCTGCCTGTTCACAGGGCACTGCCTGGGGGCATCTTCCTGTTTGCAGGCTGGAAAACAGGACAGGTCAGACTAAGGCTGACGGGTCCAGCCAAGGTGATGCAGGCGCTGTGCACAGGCAGAGGGGTGGGGAAGGGATGTCATGAGCCTTCTGGCAGATGTACTGATCACTCAGAGCTGCAGTTCAGGAGTCTCAGTGACGTGTTTAAGCATGAGAGCTCATTTTCATTTTACCCTTTCCTGCACCCCCACCCCTTGGGAGAGGAAACTCAAAAGACAGGCTCAGGAAAGCTCCTTATCTGTCTGGCAATCCTTGCATTGATCTTGTCATTGAGGCATCCACCTGGAAAAATGCTGAGGGTGATCTGGAGCTGTGAGCAGCCCTGATCCACACAGCACCCTCTCCACAGCAGAAGGACCCTGTCATTTTGGGTGCCACTCCTTCCCCACACAGCTTCTCCCCACAGCACCGTGGGGCTCTCCCGGGCAGGCTGAGCGCTGACCCTGGCAGGCGGCAGAGTCCCTGCCCGGCACAGCCCTGGGGTGCAGGGACCCTGCTCTGCAGGACAGCCCTGGGCACCCCTGCCTGCACATCTACATTTACACCCCACAGCCACCCTGGGGAGAACGCAGCATTCACGTCTTGTCACTCTGACAGTGCAGAAGGCAATCCCTGCTCTGCAGCACATCCTCCCCTCTGATCAGAGAACCTCTGAGAGCTGTACTTACATCTCTCGCAGGCTCTGCAGTGTGACAGCTTTCTGAGATCCTACCAAGATTTGCAGATGCAATGCCCTGTAGCCACAGGCTTCATATCTGAGAGGATTTCATTTCCAGTGAACTCTCAGCATCCTCCACCCCAGACTGCGTTTCCCTCTCTGTGCCTGGCTCCTGTGCCCTCGGTGCTGCAGGCAGAGCCCTCAGCCCTGCTGCGTGTGCAGAGGAGCTGCTCCTGGGCAGAGCTGTCTCTCTGCAGCGCTGCCGCTGCCATGAGCTCCCTGTGTCCCAGGAGCCCAGCCCAGCTCAGCAGCACAGGAGCAGCCCATGATGTCCCTTTCTCTGTCCCCTCTGGGCTCCCTCCAGGTGTCCCTGGGCCTCCGGGGACACATCCTTTCAAACAGCTTCAAGTAATCAGTGATGTTGATTCTCTCTCCTCTGAAGAGACCCATCATTGTGTTCTTTGTATTAAACAAAGAATTCATATGAGAATCAACTTTTCTTGTCCCATCATTAGACAGGACACCAGCAATATTACAGCAAAGGATCTAATTCCTCCAAGCCGGGGGAGGAATATCTTCAGTTGAATGACTTCAGGCATTTTATTCTGGTTTTGTACTCCTAGGCCTAGACAGACATTCAGCAATATTTGGCCATGTCGTGTCTGTGCTCTGATTCAAAGCCTTTGCACAAATGGGCTCTTGGACACTTGGTACCAGGTTTCTTGTGGCAGGTCAGAGCTGGGCTGGTGCCACAGCTGGGGTGGCTCAGCCCAGATGTGAGGCAATGTCCTCAGCCAGGGACCTGACTGGGGAGCTGGAGCTGTCAGTGCTGCAGACAGAGCTGTGACACGGATGGAATGAACTGCCAGGCAGGGTGGCAGGAGTGAGTTCATCTGGTCTCAAGGACAGCAGCCTCCAAGCACAGCAACAGTCCAGATCAAAGCTCAGTCCAGACCTGTAAGGCAATTCAAAGGCCCCATAATGAGATGTTACTACTGCAGGAACAGTTAAAGGAGAAACAAAGACACTGTGCAGACACTTATGAATTTAATATGTGAAACAACTGATATTCTCTGTATCTCTTGTCCTCCCTCTTCACCAGCAAGGTCTCCCAGGCATCTGTGACTGGAGGCAGAACAACCAGCAGTGGATGTGGCTCAAGTTGGGGTCACTGGAACTAACACAATCCTTTCCAGTCTATGGGACAGCAGGGGCAGCATCCCAGGAGCTGGGACAGCAGGACGATGTCACAGTGAGGCCACTCTCCCCCATCTTGGAAAGCTCATGGAGACTGGGGGGACTCCCTGACCACTGGCAGCTCTCACACAGTGTGTGCACTTTTCAAAATGGCCAGTGGGTGAGCAGGGGAACTAAGGGCTGTGCCCCAGAGCATGTCCACTGGGACCCCATTCTGGGTGTCTGGAAGAGAAGGTGACGGGGTTTGCCCAGGGTAGGTTGTGCCTGTCCATCCTCTTTGCTTTCTGTCAGGAAAGGACAGGGTTGTGGACGTGGGGTAACAACAACGGTCTGATACATGAATGTCAGCAAGGCATTCAGTGTCATCTCCTGTAGTATTCTTGTGCACAAGGTAGGATATTATGGTCTGTGTTAGTGTGTAAGTAGATGGGTAAAAAGCCAAGTGACCAAGATGTGTCTGGATCAAGCCTGAGTAATCTGGTCTGACCCTGCTTTGAGCAGGAGGTTGGTCAAGACACCTCCCGAGGTCCCTTTGAGCCTGAATGGTGCTGTCCATTCATCCCCTTCATGTTTTCAAATTAGGGAGAACTCTCAAGTTCTCCCAGACCACAGAAGTAATTCACATGAGGTGCAGGGCTGCTTTACAGGTGCCCTCAAAGAGTCCTGACCACATCTTTTCCATCCTTTTTCTTTTGCCCTGAGCCAAGATCATATTTTTTGTTGTCCTAATGCCTCTCCAGAAAGAACAGCCTGCGTTGTTAACCCTTTCAGAGCAGGTTGTTCAAGAGGTGTCAGCATCCATGTACAGAGTCTGCACATCAGCCAGGCACAAATCCATCATTATAGAAATGGAGACGAGGCTCTTGACCAGCTCCTTGGACCGAGCAATTGGCACAACTTGTCTGCTGAGATTCCAGGGAACACGGAACTTTAAGAACTGAGAAGTTTTAGTCCTCGCTGAGCATCCTGGTTCATCTCCCGACCCATGTGGTGCTTCTGGCTGTGAAGAGAATCCAAACCAGCCATTGGACTGGGCTAGTTCCATTTTACGTGGTGCCACACAGGGCAGATGAAGGGGGCTTATAACTCCAATCTCTGCTGCACGGTTGGGACTTCAGAGATTAGAAATGTAGGGAACAATGTATTGTCAGTGCACACCACATAAAGATTCTGGCTTCCTTTGTGCCTTTTCACTAACCTGGGATCTGTTCCTTGGCTTTCATTGGCTAAAAAGTAAGCAACTTCCCCATGCCACCTGCCTCTCACACCAGACAAAGAAAGGAGAAAATGGATGGAAGAGGGATGATTTGGGAGCAATTCTGACCAACAGGTCTATTCTTTCAATTATAAGAAAGGTGGAAGTGAGAGAAAGCACTGTTCCAATAACTTCATACAAGAGGCCAACTACTGAGATGCAATATGTATTTTGAGAAGTGAGAATGACTGCTGGGAGGGAAATTAAAGAGCTTTAATTCATCAACATAACCAAGAATACGGAGTATTCTGTTACTGTTACTAGTGACAGCACCACTGTTCACAAACATCTTCAGAGCATCTCCGTTGTTCCTGGGCTCCAAAGCTCATCCTGCTCAGAGTTTGACAGGATTGCTGCAAACCCCTGTGACCCAAATCTCTACAACTGTCTCTGCTCAAGAGCCTTTTACCCCAGGAAGGGGAAAACTGCCAATGCAGACACTAACCCAGTGCCCAACCTGCCTGGAGAGACAGGACGGTTGTGCCACACAACAGCCGCCTCTGAGGGAAGCCGGAGGTGATGGGATTGAAATGGTTTCAACCCAAATCATAGAATCATAGAATCATTTAGGCTGGAAAAGACCATTAAGAACATGGAGTCCAACTGTAAATCAAACACTGCCCAGTCAACCACTAAACCATATCCCAAAGCGCCACAACTCCCCATCTTTTAAACACCTCCAGCAATGGAAGCTCCAATCCTGAGCTGGCAGGACACCACTGGCTGCAGTTGGACATAAGATACTGGTCATGGCTGTGAGTTCAGCCCTCGCTGGCAGAATGTCTCACACCCTCACTGAGGAGGGCAGGGGGCTGGGAGATGGGAGCACGATTCAGTTTCCAGATCCCAGCACAGAGCCCAAACCATCCTGCCCTTGGACCCTGGATCCCATTTCCTGAGATGCAAAGCTGGTGGGGCTTCTGAGGATAATCATGTTAAAGGCATGAATAATCCTTCAGGTGTTTGTGTAATCTGTCTAGGTATGTCAGGTTTTAAAGAAAAATCAAAGTTTAACATGCTTATATTTAAATATCTATAAAATAATACACTGCATCTGTTGTAGCCCCTCTGGCCATGACAATTGAATAGGTATTTGCACTATAAGGCTCCATACCTCATCCACAAGCACACATCTAAGTGGTTCAGATGAAGGGTGTCTGGCAAACGTCACCCTTTGTGTCCCCAGGTGATGGACACTGCTCATGTGCCTCTGCAGAGAGTGGCAGGAGCTGGATCCCCTTCTCGGGACAGACTCCTTCCAGGAGAGACACAGACACAGGGGGAACTCATCAGGGCTTTACGGCATTTCACTGGGCATCAGTTTTGACATATTGGGTGCTGTCCTGTGACTGCCCTTTCTGCACAAATGATCATAAAAACACAACCATTTAGTGAGACATGGTCATAAAGGGCTGTTATGGACAAGAAAGCTCATCATGAACTCTGGAGAGAGCGAGGAAGTTCATAATAAGCACAAGGAAGAACCAAGAAGCTCGAGCCTCTTCTGAAGAGCGGGAGGCCTGAGCAGCCGTGATTGGCCATTGTAGGTGTGGGAGAGGGTCAGGGCATGTCAGGGAGAAGCAATGAGATGGCTGATGGCTTCAGTGAACCCTTCCAGCCATGTCTGAGCCCAGAAATGGAAAGCAGTTGATGTCTGCAGGTGGAGGAGGAACAGGAGGAAGATTTTCCTGGGAATACGGAAGGAAGAAAGGCCTCTCTTGGGCTAATCATGTATGGCAGTGCCATTTGCATGCTGTGGGCATGGCTGTGCCTGGGAGATGGGGAACGGCTGCTGCTGGGGTGGCTGTGCTCAGTCATGGCCCATGAGCTGACCCTGCTCTGCTCCTCTCTTACACTGCCCACACTTGGATGGTCCTCAGGAATCATCCTGAGCCTGGTGGATCCATGAACCTCCTGGAGTGATGGGTATGGATCCAAATAGGGAATTCAAGCAAGTGTGGGACTGGGACACTGAGGTGATTGGTGACCATTGCCAGGTGAATGAAAGAAGCTGGATGAGTTGTGAGGAGCTCACAGGCATTTCCAACTCCACAGAAAACCAGAGTCTTGCAGTTAAAGCAACAGCACTTGACATAAAACCCACCCCAAAACACAAAACACTCACACTGACCACAGGAAAAGCCTTGAAAAACATTGCAGAAAGATCTACCAGGTCCCAGGGGTCAGGGCTCAGCCATTCTGGTGATGAACAAGCATCAAGGGCTGACATGGCACCAGAGCCACCTCCACATGGCCCTCACCACCTGTAACCAGTGTCTCCAAGTCTTTCCTTCAGCAGCCTCCAGGGACAGGGACCTGCACTGGTTGTTTCCTTCACAGCTGTGTCAGTGATGGCCCTTCATGGGGTCCAAACACCCTCAGAAACTTGGGGTTTGCTTCTGCCTTTCACTTCACTAGAGGTTTGTTCATTGTTTCAGTAGCTGCAGTTCAGGATCATGGCACCAGAGGGCTCACTAACATCTAAAATGCTCTTACAAGCCAAGGCTCTGTGCATCATTATCCTAAAGGCTTCAAGTCTGGTGTGGATGATTAGGGAGATTTCAGGAATAGCCAAACAGAGAGCATTTGCAAAATAAATAGCAATAAAGCCAAATTTCTTCTATTTCCTTCCCTTCTCACCCTTCCCTCCCTTTCCAGAACAGGGGGTATCGGCAGAATCCAGTTCGTATCCGTATGGAGCGTCTCCTGATAAAGACAGAATATGTCAGAAAAGTGGGTGCCTAAATCAGCATGTGAATCAGGAGACAGGCCAGGACACATCAGGAGGAGTCACACTCCTCTGGACCAAGAGGTGGGTGTTCCTGGCAATCTCTGGTGCCACAGCACAACGATACTTGTGTTCAGGGAGCTGGTCAAGTGACCCATCTCCTGTTCTGTAACGGTGTCTGAGTTTGCTCAGGTCACCCCTGACTTGAGCCCCATCCACTGCTGGGTGTTCTCCAGACTCCTGCCTTCAGGAACAAAGTCCCAGGAGACCTTGCTGGTGAAGATGGAGGCAAAGAAGCCATGAAGAACCTCAGTCCTGTCTGATTCTACTCTTACGAATTTCAGCAGCAGGCCCACATTCTCCCTGTCTATTCTTTCACTGCAAGTAAAGAAGTGTCAGCTCATCTTTCTGCCCTCAGTCTCTCCTTCAGGTATGAATTCCAGGGCAGCTTTGTCATCATCCCCACATCCATGGACAAGGTTTCTAAATTCCTCCTTTGCAGCTTCCCCTGCTTCCACCTCCTGTGTGTTGCCTTTGTGCCATGCAGCTCCATCAGTTCAGATGGGCAGCCTCACGAGATAAATGCTTCTGTTCATGGGCACTTGGAGAGATCATTCTTGTGCTTGGAGCAGCCTGTCCTGTAAGGCTGATCATATTTCCTGAGCTCCTTCACCCTTCAGACCTACTTCTATGTCACCACCTCTATTGGTTGCTGTCCCCCAGTATGTCAAAGTCTTCTCCTCGGGAGCCCACCAGCTTGTGCTTCCTCCCTCCCCTCTGGTGCCTGGGACCCCTCTGTGTCCTACTCACAACAACCAAGGTGGACACTGATGTTCGCATCCCTCACCAGCTATTCCTTGTTTCCCAGTTCCAGATCCAGTTGAGCATCACTCTCATTGGCCCACAATGCAGACATGTTAAGCAGTTGGCCCAAGATCCTTTGGACTGATGGCACTTGCCACTTTGCCAGGCCAGTTAATGTCAGAGCAATTACAGTTCCCCATAGGAACCTGCTCATTGACTGGTGACTTCCTCCTTGAGTTGCTGACAGAAGATCTTGTCCATTTCTTCTACATGATCATGTAGTTTGTAACACCCAACACATTGTCACTCTCTATTGGGTTTACATGACAAACTCTTGGAACTGGGGGTAGGTGTGGGTGTGCTACAGCTGTCACCTCTCCGGGAAGACAACAGGAGTTTGACACATGTCAGACAGAGCCGATTTCAGCTGCTCCAAGATGGACCCACTCCTGGCCAAATCTGAGCCACTCAGTGATGCTGGCAGCACCTCTGGGATATTGTATTTGAGAAAGGGTAAAAAACACTGCACAACAGTAGGTGGGAGAGGGGAGGGAGGAGATGGGAGAGAAAAGCTCTGCAGACACCAAGGTCATATCCCACAGGACCCAAGCAGGTCCCTCAGCAGGCCAAAGCTTGCTCTGCTGAAATCCTGCTCTTGGCCTTGTTCTCATCTCCCAGGAGCCTCAGCTCCACTTTCCATCCCTCACTGTTCCATCCTGACCAACTCTTTCTGGTTTGTAAGTGTGAAGTCCCACAGGGCACCTCACCCCACTGACTCCTCAGCCACCCGTGTCAGGAAATGTTGTCAATGAGCTCCAAACCCTCCTTGTCCCCAGCCAGGAACCTGGGAGGTGTGGGACCATAGTCCTGCCCTTGGCCTTGCACAGCCCCACATCACACTGTCCCAGGAAGGGCCCTGGGCAATGTGAGAGGGACAGGATCTGCGTTCCCAGGGCTGGGGGTCAGATCTTGGCCCTTTGGTTAATGAAACACATCCAGGTTTACTCAGCATCAGAGATACCTTTACTTTGCTTTTCCTGACCTGTCATCTCTGCCTCAAGTCTTCTTCTCTAACCAAACCTGAGTATTGTTTCTCAGTAGTGTCCCTTCAGAGATATGAAGCCCGTGGCTACAGGGCATTGCATCTGCAAATCTTGGTAGGATCTCAGAAAGCTGTCACATTGCAGAGCCTGCGAGAGATGTAAGTACAGCTCTCAGAGATTCTCTCATCAGAGGGGAGGATGTGCTGCAGAGCAGGGATTGCCTTCTGCACTGTCAGAGTGACAAGACGTGAATGCTGCGTTCTCCCCAGGGTGGCTGTGGGGTGTAAATGTAAATGTGCAGGCAGGGGCGCCCAGGGCTGTCCTGCAGAGCAGGGTCCCTGCACCCCAGGGCTGTGCCGGGCAGGGACTCTGCCGCCTGCCAGGGTCAGCGCTCAGCCTGCCCGGGGAGATCCCAGCAACACTGAGGGGAGAAGATGTGGGGGGATGAGCGACCCCCGGCAGGGCAGGGTCCTTCTGCTGCTGGGTTCTCCTTGGGTCGGGGCTGCTCACAGCTCCAGCTCATTCCAGAATATTGACAAGAGGAGGTTTCAAGGAGAAGACAAAAAGTACTACAAAGATAAGGAACCTCCCTGAGTCTGTGTTTTCAGTCTCCTACTCTGGGGATTGGGTGGTGATTAAGGCAGTTCTTAATTTTAAACAAATGCTTGAGACACATGAACTGCAGTAGGTCTTCAAGAGAATACTGACATGCCTTGCCTCTCCTCTGCCTATGCAGAACCAGCATCACCTTTGCTGGACACCTTACACTTAATCTGTAATCTGTTTTCCAGCCTGCAAACAGGAAGATGCCCCCAGGCAGTGCCCTGTGAACAGGCAGGATCTGTAGGGCCAGGGGGAGGGCACAGAGGGTGGGATGGTCTGTGAGCACTGACAGGGAAGAGACATGGACAGGGGAACACCTCCCAGGGGAGAATCTCCAGGCAGCAGGGAAATGATCAGAAATGAGAGGAAACCAAACCCGGAATGGTTATGGGAGGGAGAACAGAGAAAAGTGCCTGTGACCCCCTGCAGTGCAGATCCCTCCTGTGAGCAGCCCCCTGGCCTCCTGTCCCACCCAGCAAAGCCTCTGCCCTCAGGGCCGGGGGCTCCAAGGCATGAAGCAGCTCCTGTGCAGCCAGAGCTCCAGTTCCTCTGCAGAGCACAGGGGCTGAGAGCAGCTGCCCGGCAGTGTTGGTGTCTGGGAGGTGCTGCACAGCTGGGGAAGGGTGACGCTGTCTGAGTGCCCGGCTGCCTCTGCCCTGGCCTCTCTCACACCCACCCTCACCGCATTTTCCTTCTTGCTCCCCTGTTCTGGGTCACTGCTGTTGGGATCTTGTTCTTGCTGTCAGGCTCTCTGGGGATGGCAGTTTCAGCTGCAGAGTCACAGCCTGAGCTTGTGGGTCCTTTCCTGCAGGTGTGTCCATGGGCACACGTGTCCCAGCTTTGCTCTGACCTGTGGGCTGTGGGCAATGCAGTCTGTGGGGCTGGGGAATGAGCTGTGTGTGTCCGGGGCTAAACGTTGGGTGCTGAGACCTTAGGAAAGGGTGAGACCTGTCATGGTCTGAGGTGGATCCCTCTGCTCTCAGCAGTGCCTGGTGGCTTTTCAGGGTAACATGGGAGGGTGATCAGGCTCCATCTCAGAAAGGTGCCAGCCCAGGGCAGCTGGATCAAGACAGAGGGACAGAGCAGCTGCCCTCACTCTGCACTGACCCACAGGCACCCTCTGGTCTCGCAGGACTCGCTCTGTTCTCCCTGAGTGCAGCAGAAATGCTGCGGGTTTCTGACACCCAAGAACGTCAGGATAAAGAGAACTAAGGACATCTGGAGACATCATCCAGAGAAGAGGAAGGCCCTCAGCAGAATATTGAATTGGACTGAGAAAGCTCAGCTTTGCCACATGGTTGATGCCCTAGGATAGATCCTCCTGTCCAAAAGGCAGAATTAGGAGAATTGCACAGACCTATTGCTTTGGAAACTGCTGAGTAAATGGAAGAAACAACAGGATGGATATAAATTTTATTTTGTTCTGTGGAAAAAATAAATAAAAAAAGGCCCAAAAAGTACTTTCCACAACCTACAAAGGAATACATCTTTGGAACTGTGATTGTTGCCAAATACGTCTCTATATGAATTCAATATATATATGTATAGGTATATATTTTACAGTGAGCATAGCAGTAGGGTTCTGGCAGCTCTTTTTAGCAAACTGTGCTAGTCTTCGTGTGTGTTCAGCACTTACTTTGGGGAGACTGCTCCTGCTGCTGTTTGGATTATGTTCAACACCTGAGGTGAAACACTTTTTCTATGGTATAGTGTGCTTTAAGTTTATATAGAGGAATGTTTTATCTGGGGAAAACCAGGAGAAGAATACACATACAAAGGCATACAGACATTTTGAGAAGGATGAGAATATTGGTTTCAACTAAGTAGATATGCGAATTTTAAATAACAAAAATAAGCTATAGGAGAGAAATTAATCCAGAAACATGTATGGGTAGGTCTTTACTATCACAACTGCCATGTTAGTCAATGAAAAACATTGAAAAAAACCATGAAAAACAAGAACGCTCCGCAATGAATATGGAGGGAGGTGTAAAAAAACCTGGAAAGCCCAAACTACCTTCACCATCTCTGTTCCTTATGACTGGGAAAGCAAGTGCTGGCAGCCCTTCTGTGTTAGCAGAACCAGACAGTCCCCACCGTTCCTGTGGCCCCACTTCTGCAGAGCTGGGCTGACTTATCGATGGCCCATGGGCAGAGGCCCCGCTCTTGGTTGCACATTTTCCAGCACCAAGCAGGGCTATAGCCACAGTGCTGGAGAAAGTTCTCCTAGGAAAAGAAAAGGGTGTCTGTGTGTGACAGGGGAGGGTCTATGGGACTTGGTATCATTTTTGTCGCAGAACTCTTCCCTGGCTTCTCACTGTCTTTTTTTTCCTCATGACAGCGCCCCATGCTCAGGAAAAGCAAATGTCCAACAGCAGCTCCATCACCCAGTTCCTCCTCCTGCCGTTCACAGACACACGGGAGCTGCAGCTCTTGCACTTCTGGCTCTTCCTGGGCATCTACCTGGCTGCCCTCCTGGGCAACGGCCTCATCATCACCACCATAGCCTGGGACCAGCACCTCCACACCCCCATGTACTTCTTCCTGCTCAACCTCGCCCTCCTCGACCTGGGCTGCATCTCCACCATTGTCCCCAAATCCATGGCCAACTCTCTGTGGGACACCAAGGTCATTTCCTATGCAGGATGTGCTGCACAGGTCTTTTTTTTTTGTTTCTTGTTTGGTTCAGAGTATTCTCTTCTCACCATCATGTCCTACGACCGCTACGTTGCCATCTGCAAACCCCTGCACTACGGGACCCTCCTGGGCAGCAGAGCTTGTGTCCACATGGCAGCAGCTGCCTGGGCCACTGGGTTCCTCAATGCTCTGCTGCACACGGCCAATACATTTTCACTGCCCCTGTGCAAGGGCAATGCCCTGGGCCAGTTCTTCTGTGAAATCCCCCAGATCCTCAAGCTCTCCTGCTCACACTCCTACCTCAGGGAACTTGGGCTTCTTGTGGTCAGTGCCTGTTTAGGTTTTACGTGTTTTGTGTTCATAGTGGTGTCCTATGTGCAGATCTTGAGGGCCGTGCTGAGGATCCCCTCTGAGCAGGGACGGCACAAAGCCTTTTCCACCTGCCTCCCTCACCTGGCCGTGGTCTCCCTGTTCATCAGCACTGGCATGTTTGCCTACCTGAAGCCCCCCTCCATCTCTTCCCCATCCCTGGACCTGGTGGTGTCTGTTCTGTACTCGGTGGTGCCTCCAGCAGTGAACCCCCTCGTCTACAGCATGAGGAACCAGGAGCTCAAGGAGTCTATTAGAAAAGTGATTTCATGGGTGTTTGTCTATACTGATCAGCATTCCATCACTGTCCACAAATGATGTCTATTTGTATCCCAGTGCAGGCCTGTACCTTGTTTTATCCCTCTTAATTTGTTAGCATTACCCATATTGTTATTTGTGGTTTTTATGTTCCTACATAATTGTTTGTGTTTAGCTGACTATCCTGAAAAATGTACCCATTATTAATATTTTTAAAACACGTGAAACCTGTATAACTGTTTTCCTAACACTGTTTCAGAGCTTGGTCTCCCACAGCATCTCCGTAATAAAATGACATCTCCTCTCAGCAGTTCCTCAATATTTGGTTGTTGTTCTAAAGCTGATCTCAACAACAGGCCCAGGAATTTCACTCAAAAGGGCCTGAGGTCAAAGCTCATTGTCACGTTGGTAGCTGATAGACAACAGAGTTGTGGTTTAAGACACAACCCTTGTTGTCTGTTGACAGCGGAGAAGGGGACTGGTCATGAGATACAGTCAGACTGGGCTGCCCCAGAGCATGATGGGGCAGAGGACAATCCTCCAGGAGAGGACTCTGGAGCTGCCTGGAGAGCCCATGAGATACACATGTACCTGTGTGCCTGAGGTGGGCAGTGACTGGAGCCCACAGAGTGAGACATGGCCCAAGGTGGAGTCAACCCATGGCAAAGCACTAAATCCAGGTATCTGCAGGGAAACAAACATGGAAACAGCCCACCCCACACAGACCTGTTCCAACAGGGAACAGCACCTTCACAGTCACCACACCAACAGCAGCACTTTTACACAACCATGAGCAACAGTACTGAGCGTGTCCTGTTCCTCCTCTCAGACTGAGCTGCTGTGAAGGTTGCATGAGTTGTCTGCACATCCCAGGTAGAACTTACCTGCAGTTTCACACACCCCTGTGGTCCCTCCAGTGTGGACCTGGGGTTTGGGTCAACCCAGACTCATAGATATTGCCCACTTGGCCATTCCAGCCCCAGTTCTCTTCATATCCTGGTGTTCCCTCTTCCTCGCTAGCCTCACTTAGACCTGACCAAGAAAGCGTGTGCATACATTTACACCCAAACACACACACAACAGTGAACCCACTCACACAGTAAATAGCCAGGAACAGAGTTTAAGAAATATTGTAGTTTAACCCTAGTCATCAGCTCAGCACAACACTGTTGCTGTGGCAGGATGAGGGGAAGATCTTAAAAGTAAAAGAAAACTCGAGGGTTGAGATAAAGACAGTTTAATTGGTAAAGCAAAAGCTGTGTGCGCAATCAAAGAAATATAAGGAATCTATCCCCTGCTTTGCATTGGCAGGTGGGTGTTCAGCCATCTCCAGAAAATCAGGGCTCCATCACACATAGCAGTTACTTGGGAAGACAAACGCCATCACTCTGAGTGTTCCCCCCTTACTTCTTCTCCCAGATTTATTGCTGAGCATGACTTCATGTGCTACAGAAGATCCCTTTGGTCAGCTGGGGTCAGCTGTCCCAGCTGTGTCTCCTCTCAGTTTCTTGGGCACCCCCAGCCTACTCTCACTTCTCAGTGTGAGAAGCAGAAAAGGCCTTGACTCTGTGCAAGCACCGCTCAGCGCTGACTGAAACATGGGCATGCGATCAACACTGTTTCCATCACAGGTTTAAAACACAGTGCCATAGAGTTGCTATGAAGATAATTAACTCTACCCCAGCTGAAACCAGTCTAATAAGCAGGACAGACCATGGTGATCAGGCAGGGGGGGTGGCCAGAGCAGCACTGACCAGCCACCTCCCCATGAGCAGCTGGTCACTTGAATCCCTCTCCTCCCCACTCTTCCACAGGCTGCTTCTTCCATGATCCACCTTGATCCCTCCTTTTCTCTGCCCCGGTCTCCTCACCAATTCATAACCATCATGAGTTATTTTTTCCCCAATGGGCTCAGGTTTTCTCCACTTGCACTCAAATTTTATAGTTTGGATTCCATTGCCTTGGTCCTCTGGTCCCTTCTCACATCCCTCACTTTCTCATGCACGTCCCACAGTTTCCCATGGCACGTACAGGTGGCTTCACTCCAGGGCAGGGCCCCACCAGGGGCACGGTCATTTGTCTGCAGCCTTCCCATCTGGCGTCCTTGATGACCTCATGATACCTGCCTACCCCTGGCCAATCACATTGCTGTCATGAGGTGACCTCACAAGTAATAACGCATCCATGTTTGCTTGGCCTACATCTGCCCCAGGTAACTGCAATAGAAGTGGCATCACAACCCACCTCCAGCCGTGTCATCTTCCCCTTCTCCTGCATCTCCCGTCTCCCAGGCTCTCAGCACTGCTGGGTGTGTTTTCCAGCATCCAGGTGACATCACTAGGCCTGACTCACCACGTGCCCAGCTGGGTTGTTCTCAAAGATGGGACTTCAAAATCTACCTCCCTCCCATGACACCTCACCTTGCATCATCCTCTTCTGGCACCAGGGGTCACCTCACAGCCGACCTCCAGACACTTCCCCTGCACCTGCCTCTCCTTTCTCCCACCCAGCACTGTCGTTTCTGCTGAGCAGGCAGCACCGTGCTCCCCATGGGGACTGCAGAGCCCTGGTGAGACAGCTCAGTGGTGGGAGGGCAGCCAGGGGTGGTCAGGGCTCCTCGGGAAGGCAGGCGGGTGGATGAGGAGCTGGAGATGAGCTCTGTGCAGAGGGGAGCCTGGTGTGCACAGAGCCTTGCCTGGGAGGAAGCTTCATGCTCACAGGTCCTTGATTACATGGCAATTTGGACCATGTCTTGGTCTGCTGGGAGGGCAGCAGCGCTGGGCACAAGCAACCCAGGAGGCTCCTGCAGGTGTGGAATACAGCATTTTGAGACAAACATGAACGAGCTGACTAGGGCTGGTCTCCTACTGACAGACAAGGTGGATCAGGCCGGGGATCTGAAGGATGAGAGTGGCCATGGCTGCAGTGACCATGAGATGGTGGAGAAGCAGGACAACTGCAGAACAAGAGTGCAGTCCTGCAGGAGAGCTGATTTCATTACTGGAGGAACTGCTTTGGCTGTCCTGGAGAACAAACAGGCTGTGAGTCCTTGTTCAGGGGCGATGTCCTCAGAGCCCAGGAAGAAACCAATCTGATGGCCAGGGAGTCCAGCAGGGCCTGGCAAGAGGTCAGCATGGACGAACAGGGACCCCCTGACTTAGGAGATCAAACAGCAGAAGGACGTGCAGGGAGGCTGGAGGGGAACAGGCTGCCCAAGAGACAGACAGACAGACAGACAGACACCTGGCCTGGGGGTGCAGGGATGGAGCCGGCAAAGCCAACGCTGAGCAGTGGCTGAAATGGCCGTGCAAGGGGAGGGCACCCAGGAGGGCTTCTCCAAAGATATTGTCAGCACAAGGAAGGTGGCTGAGGGCACCCTGGTCCCAGTGGCCAGTGGGGCAGGGGATGGGTGACAAAGACAATATCAAAACAGCAATTTATCTGAAGAAAGATTCTTCCTTGGAGAGTGCTGGTAGGAAATATAACTGGACACACTTATACATTTTACTATATATTTACCAACACATAAATATAATATTTTCCTTATGATCACATAGAAAGACAGACAACACAGGTCTGTTGAGATCACTGTCAACATGGCCATCTAAAAAGAGAACAGTTCAATTAACCTTTTTATCCCTCTTTTCTCCATCAGTCAAGAGTGGCCAACAGCTTCCAGCATGACTCACTGTGTGCCAAGGGTTAAAAGTGGCACTGACAGCCCATGGCTGTGGATTGTTTGTTGCCTTCGGCTCTGTACAAGACACAAGGATTATCTTTCTGAATGCTGGAGGCTTTGGTAGGAGAGAAATCTAGAGAACCTTTTTTAAAAATGGAGGGAAAAAGAAACCAATTGAAAGATGTAGAGTGAAGGAAATGTGTTCTTGCAACTTTAAACATCAAACACTGTTGGTGTTGTAATTCTCCTACCTTTGTTTTGAATACTTTAAATGTCAGTGTTTTCCCATTAGATCAAAATGAGACTTTTCAGGATGTGCATTAAGAACGAGAGGAGAACTTCTGATCCTCCACTACATTTGCCTTCTCATCACTCTCTGTGTTATCTGTGCATCTGATCTCCCTCATCCTCCAGGTATTTCCTCCTGCCCTGACTAAACTGACCATGTCTGAGGTCCCATTTCCAGCAGCTGATCTGCACATAAGCACTCGCGATTGCTCTCTGGGTTTCCCTTCCTCTTACTGTTTGATCACTCACACACTTGTCAACAACCCGGTTGCTGCTTTCAGCTTCAAGGAGTTAAAAGCTTCCTTCTCTTTCAGTAGTCTGTCTATTCTGTCTTTAGCCAACTCTTTTATTGTGTTTATTTTATAATTTCCTTTCTGTCTAAAACATTTCTTGCATGGTTCTGCCTTGGAGAAGGTGAACCTCAGTGGTGGCAGCTTGTCCTTGGTGTACAGTTGAGGAGTGTGTTTTCTTTTAATCATGACTCTCATCAGTTGTGTTTTGTTTGTTCAAGGGTAAAGCAAAGTCCCTGTTTCCTGTGTGCACTTGGGTCTGCAAGGAGAGCAGGTGGGAGCTGGTGCAAAGGAGCTGGCACATCCAGCTGCAGACTGCAGTGAAGTCTGGTGTGAGGAAAAGGGATGCAAGGCCCAGGGGCCAATGAGAGAAACGATGGGGTTGGGGAGGTGAGGAGCAAGGTTGTCCACACGGTGTGAGACCTCAAGGGACAGCTTCTCCAGCCAGTCCAGACCTCCTTAGGAGAGACCCTGGATCAACATCAGACAATGCTGCAATCGCATCCTCTCCAAACTGAAAAGGATTAAAATACACCCTTTACAATAGAAAGACTTTTTTATCAGAAGTTTTTTGAAATCTTTCTCCATAATTACATAAAGAAAACTCTCTAATTAACTATACAAGATTGGAAGGAAATTACAAGAAGAGACATGGTTTGTCAGAGCTTTCTTGAGTGTAATGAGCCCCATGGTGCATTGGGTGCTGAGTCCTTGAACATCACTCAGGTGCTGAGAGGAGACTGCACAAACCTTTCCAGAAGTCAAAGCCAGAAGAAAAAAGCACTAAGTTCCTTGAAGTATTAATGAGTTCCACTGAGGGCAAGTACCAGCAAAGCCTCCTCAGGGACTCGTTAGAGCAGAGAATTGGAGGCCATGGTGGCAGATAAACAAAGGGAAACGTGCAGGCAGCTGAGGTGCTGAGAAAACCCTGGTTTAGTTGGATGAAGCAGAGAGGCCAAGGCCTGACCCACAGCCCCTGGGAAGGCAGATCCTGTCCCTCACACGTTGCTCAGGGCTCTTCCTGGGGCAGGGGATGTGGGCTGTGTGGTGCTGAGTGAAGGACAATGGTGTGACCGTTCCCAGCCTTACTGGGGTGTGCAAGGAGGCCATGAGGTGCCCCAGTGCCTGAGGACAACACGTCTCCTCACAGGCCTTGGTGGCAGAGGCGACGGCCATAGACAAGGGGACAAAGACTTGGGTTCTCCAGGTGACATCCAGCCTTGCCAGTGCCCTTTGCCATCTCCACCACAGGTTGTCCTACACTGTCCCTCAGCTGCTTCTGTTTCCCTGCAGGCTGTAGACACCCATCTCGCTTCCTCCCCTTGCTCTCACCCTGGTATTTCCATAGATTGACTGAGGTGTCTCCACTCTCATGCTCTGTTCCTGGAAACACGAGTACATGGACTGATCTCCTGCTCCTTCTGGATGATTTCTCGTACCACAGCACTGCCCTTTGAGTGACATTTCTTCCTCCTCATGTCCAGTCTCCACGTTTTAACCTGCAATGTGTGGCAGTGTTTCTCTGCTGTAGAAAGAAGGACCCTGAAAACTACTGACCTGTCAGCCTCTTACCTGTGCCTGGGAAGATGATGGAACAGATCCTCCTAGAAGCTGTGCTAAGGAACAGAGAATGGTGACTCAACCACTTCCCTGGGCAGCCTGTTCCACTGCTTCACAACCCTTTCCATGACGAAATGTTTCCTAATATCAATTCTGAACTTTCTCTGGTACAAGCTGAGTCCATTTCCTCTCATCCTCTCACTTGCTACTCAGGAGAAGACCAACACCCTCCATGCTACAACCTTTTTTCAGATAGTTGTACAGAGCAAAAAGGTCTCCTCTCAGCCTCCTTTTCTGCAGGATAAACAGCCGCAGAACCCCCAACTGCTCCTCAGCAGACTTGTGCTCCAGACCCTCAACAGCCTTGTCCCCCTCCTCTGCACTCACTCCAACACCCCAAGGTCTTTCCTACAGTGATGGGCCCAAAACTGAACCAAGGATTTGAGTTGTGGCCTCACCAGTGCCGAGTACAAGGGGATGATCGCTGCTCTGGTTCTGCCCACTACACTATTCTTGATGCACATCAAGCCATTGGCCTTTTTGGCAACCTGGGCACATGCTGGCTCATGTTCAGCTGCTGTCAATCAACAACCCCAGGTCCTTTTCCACCAGGCAGCTTTCCAGCTACTCTTCCCTAAGCCTGTAGTGTTGCAGGGCATTGTTATGACCAAAGTGCAGGACCTGACACTTGGCCTTGTTAAACCTCACACAAATGGCCTCAGCCTAATGAAGCAGCAGCTCCAGATCCCTCTGTAGAGCCTTCATACCCTCCAGCAGATCAACACTCCCACCCAATTTGGTGTCATCTGAAAACATAGTCAGGGTGCGCCTGATCCCCTCATCCAGATCAGTGATAAAGAGATGAGAGAGAACTGGCCCCAATACTGAGCCCTGGGGACACCACTCATGACCGGCCACCAACTGGATTTGGCTCCATTCACCACAACTCTTTGGGCCCGTCCATCCAGCCAGTTTTAGACCCATCACAGATACACGATCCAGGCCACGAGCTGCAGCTTCTCCAGGAGATGCTGTGGGACACGGTGTCAAAGGCTTTACTGCAGTCTAAGGACACAACACCCACAGCCCGTGTGGCGGATTCACTCCCCACGACAGACTTTCCCTCATCTGCTCAGCCGGTCACCTTGTCACAGAAGAGATCAGGGTGGTCAAGCAGGACCTGCCTTTCATCCAGCCATGCTGATTGGGCCCGACTGCTCGTCTGGTATGTGTGACTTCACAGTCCTTTCCCAGCCCTGTTCCTGCTGTTGGCCAATCCCCTGCAGAGGCAGAAGTGACCTCACAGTGCCCTCCACAGCCATTGGTTCCTACTGGACTGTGAGTTCCTGAGACACAAGTGACCACATGACATCGTACCCACCATCACCCTCCTTGTGGTCCAGTGTGTGAGCAGATCAAACTAAGCTGGTTGCGTTAAATTTATCCAATAGATTTCCTATCAAGGGCTTGAGTGAAGAAATGTTCCTCAGAGGAGCTGCTGTATTTACTCTGGGGCATTTTACATCTCTGCTTCTGCCTCTGATTTTTTGTTCTCCTTCCTCTGTCTATTCTGATGTGAAAGAGCTCTCCAAAGAAAAGATTCATGGAATCCTACAATAACACAGGTTGGAAGAGACCCCTGAACACCATCTCTGCCCCACTGACCTTTATGGCAGCCCAAGGAATAGCTGATGGCATTTGTGCTCGCTTGGGTTCATCTCACCACATACACACAATGGATAGGCACATGACGTCTATGTTTACAACTCATCTGCACAATGAAAACACGGACTTGTGATCTAATATTTCATAGAATCATAAAATCATAGAATGTCACACGTTGGGAGGGACCCACAAGGATCATCAAGTCCAACTCCTGTCCCTGCACAGTTCACCCCACAGGTCACCCCATGTGTCTGAGAATGTTGTCCTGTCTCTTCTTGATCACTGTCAGGCTAGGGGCTGGAAACCTCCCTGGGGAGCCTGTTCAGTGTCCAGCACCCCTCTGGGTGAAGAACATTTTATTAATGTCTGACCGAAACCTCCCCTGGCACATCTTCTGCCATTCCCTTGGGTTCTGTTGTTGGTCACCAGAGAGAAGAGATCAGTACCTACCCTTCCTTCTCCCCTTGCGAGGAAGCTGTAGCCACCATGAGGTCTCCTTTGAGTCTTTTCTTCAGCTCTGATGCTCAGAAACCCCTTGGTTTGCTTTCTGAAGCAGAAAGGAGAAGCTCTGAGCTCCAGGCAATGGGAAGGGGGATCCTGTCCCTCACACACAGCTCAGGGCTCTTCCTGGGACCGTGGGATGTGGGTGTGCAAGGCCCAGGGAAGGACAACACTGGGACAACAACTTCCAGCTTCCCCATGGGGCTGCAAGGAGGCACCGAGGCCCCAGTGCCATGAGGACAACATGTCTTCTGCTGGGCCTCAGTGGCAGAGACAACTGCCCTGGCCAAGGGGACAGAGACCTGGGTTCGGTGGGTCCCTTCCAGCCTTACAGCGCCCTTTGCCATCTCCACCACAGGCTGTTCTACACGGTGCTACCCCTGCCCCTCTTTCCCTGCAGGCTGCAGACACCCATCTCGCTTCCCCACCTGCTCTCACCCCAGCATTTCTGCACCTTCACTGCTGTGTCTGCACCCTCACTGGCTGCTCTTTGGAACACACACCGTGGGCTGATCCAGCTCCCTCTGGGTCACCTCTTGCCCCACAGCACTGCTCTTCCAGTGACATTTCTTCCTCCTGATATCTATCCACTACCTTCCAAATTGTACTTTCTTACTTTTTTTTCCTCTGCTGCTTTTTCCTGTTACCAAGGAAAGCTCAACCATCTCATATACTGCCCTTCATGCAGGGAACTCAACCCATTAGGCTTCTTGTGGTCTTTCACCTGACCAGAGAGAAGCAACCTCACCATGATCTTCTAAATCCCATGAGAGCTGCTGGCCTTTCAGCTTCTCTGATAGACATGAGCATGTTCCTGCAGATATCATATCATGTAGTCAGGTGGGATGGACATGACAACCTGTCTCTCTTCCTGGGTAGGGCCTGTGGGCCCTTGGGCAGAGGTTCTTTCCCAGCCATGTACCTGCTGCTGGGCTGTCACCTCCAGACACAGAACTGAGCCCACTGTCCCCTTCACAGCTACATGCTTCTGAATGAATTATGAGTGAATTATTGCTGCATGGCTGATATTCAAAGTCTGTGCGTGGATGCTGAAACCTCTTCAGTAACCTGTTCTGAAAGAATCAACAAGGTGGGCATGAATAGAGCAGAAAAAGAAGACCCTGAGTGGGGGCAAATGAAAAGGGATGCAAAAGATGTGGTCAGGGCTGTTTGGGGGCACTTGTAAAGCAGCCCTGCACCTCATGTGAATCATTTCTGTGGTCAGGGAGAACCTGAGAGATTTGTCTAATTTTAGAACATGAAGGGTATGAAAGGACAGTGTCATTCAGGCTCAAAGGGACCTTGGGAGGCGTCTTGACCAACCTTCTGCTCACAGCAGGGTCAGACCAGATTACTCAGGGCTTGATCCAAACACATCTTGGTCACTTTCTGGGACAGAGTGAGTGCGCACTCCTGGGAAACAGCTTCCAGTGCTGGACTGTCCTCAGGACTGGAAAGTTTCTCCCTTTCTACAGCACCTTTCCAAGCCCAACCATCCAGATGGTTTTTACCCATCTACTTGCACACTGACACAAAATATTGTGGGGGATGATGCTGAATGCCTTGCTGACTTCCAGGTAACGGGCCATTGTTGTCCTCCCCACATCTAAAAGCTGGTCCTTTCCTCACAGAAAGCAAAGAGGATGGACAGGCACAACCCGCCCTGGGCAAACCCCGTCACCTTCTCTTGCAGACACCCAGAAAGGGGGTCCCAGTGGACATGCTCTGGGCCACAGCCCTTAGTTCCCCTGCTCACCCACTGGCCATTTTGAAAAGTGCACACACTGTGTGAGAGCTGCCAGTGGTCAGGGAGTCCCCCCAGTCTCCATGAGCTTTCACAGATGGTGGAGAGTGGCCTCACTGTGACATCGTCCTGCTGTCCCAGCTCCTGGGATGCTGCCCCTGCTGCCCATAGACTGGAGAGGATTGTGTTAGTTCCGGTGACCCCTGACTTGATCCCCATGCACTGCTGGTTGTTCTGACTCCAGCCACAGAGATCTCAGAGACCTTGCTGGTGAAGAGGGAGAACGAGAGGACATAGGGATTCTCACCTCTTATTAAATTCATCAGTGTCCACACAGTGTCTTTGTTTATCCTTTAACTGTTCCTGCAGTAGTAACAGCTCATTATGGGGCCCTTGAATTGCCTTACAGGTCAAGACTGAGTTCTGATCTGGACTGTTGGTGTGCTTGGAGGCTGCTGTCCTTGAGACCAGATGAACTCACTCCTGCCACCCTGCCTGGCAGTTCATTCCATCCGTGTCACAGCTCTGTCTGCAGCACTGACAGCTCCAGCTCCCCAGTCAGGTCCCTGGCTGAGGACATTGCCTCACATCTGGGCTGAACCACCCCAGCTGTGGCACCAGCCCAGCTCTGACCTGCACAAGAAACCTGGTACCAAGTGTCCAAGAGCCCATGTGTGCAAAGGCTTTGAATCAGAGCACAGACATGACATGGCCAAAGATTGATGAATGTCTCTCTAGACCTGGGAGTGTAAAACCAGAATAAAATGCCTGAAGCCATTCAAATGAAGATATTCCTCCCCTAGCCTGGAGAAATTAGATCCTTTGCTGTAACATTCCTTGTGTCCTGTCTAATGATGGGACAAGAAAAGATGATTCTCATACCGATTTATTTTTTAAAATGAAAAATACAATGCTGGGAAGAAGTGTCTCTGAAGAGGAGAGAGAATCAACATCACTGATTACTTCAACTTCGAAGCTGTGCCATTGGGGCCCCAGAGACACCTGGAGGAGCCCAGAGGGGACAGAGAAAGGGACATCAAGGGCTGCTCCTGTGCTGCTGAGCTGGGCTGGGCTCCTGGGACACAGGGAGCTCATGGCAGCGGCAGCGCTGCAGAGAGACAGCTCTGCCCAGGAGCAGCTCCTCTGCACACGCAGCAGGGCTGAGGGCTCTGCCTGCAGCACCGAGGGCACAGGAGCCGGGCACAGAGAGATTAAAGGCAATGTGGGGTGGTTGGTTGCTGAGGATTCAATGAGACAAATCACAGTTCTAACACGGTAAGTCTCTGGCTGTAGGACAATGCAGCTGCATTTCCTGGAGGGAGACCCTAAGCTGGTACATTTCACAATTTACAGGATCTGTCAGGTCTCTCTCACAGTATCTCTGTTGTAGAGGATAAGAACACACTCCAGAGCAGGGCTTCCCTGCTGCACTGTCAGAGGAACAGGGAATGACGACAACTTCTGCTGAGCATGACTACAGGGAGAGCACCCAGGGGTGCCCAGGGCTGTCCTGCAGAGCAGGGTCCCTGTCTGGGTGAGATCCCCATGGTGCTGTGGGGACAAGCTGTGGGGGGAAGGAGCATCCCCGATAAGGGCAGGAAAGGTGCTTCTGCTGTGGAGAGGGTGCTGTGTGGGTCAGCACTGCTCACAGCTCCAGATCACCCCCAGCATTTTTCCAAGGGGATGCCTCAAGGAGAAGATCAATGCAAGGATTGCCAGACAGATAAGGAGCTTTCCTGAGCCTGTCTTTTCAGTTTCCTCTCCCAAGGGGTGGGGGGTGCAGGAAAGGATAAAATGAAAATGAGCTCTCATGCTTAAACAAGTCACTGAGACTCCTGAACTGCAACTCTGAGTGATCAGTCCATCTGCCAGAAGGCTCATGACATCCCTTCCCCACCCCTCTGCCTGTGCACAGCACCTGCATCACCTTGGCTGGACCCGTCAGCCTTAGTCTGACCTGTCCTGTTTTCCAGCCTGCAAACAGGAAGATGCCCCCAGGCAGTGCCCTGTGAACAGGCAGGATCTGTAGGGCCAGGGGGAGGGCACAGAGGGTGGGATGGTCTGTGAGCACTGACAGGGAAGAGACATGGACAAGGAAACACCTCCCAGGGGAGAATCTCCAGGCAGCAGGGAAATGATCAGAAATGAGAGGAAACCAAACCCGGAATGGTTATGGGAGGGAGAACAGAGAAAAGTGCCTGTGACCCCCTGCAGTGCAGATCCTCCTGTGAGCAGCCCCCTGGCCTCCTGTCCCACCCAGCAAAGCCTCTGCCCTCAGGGCCGGAGGCTCCAAGGCATGAAGCAGCTCCTGTGCAGCCAGAGCTCCAGTTCCTCTGCAGAGCACAGGGGCTGAGAGCAGCTGCCCGGCAGTGTTGGTGTCTGGGAGGTGGCTGCACAGCTGGGGAAGGGTGACGCTGTCTGAGTGCCCGGCTGCCTCTGCCCTGGCCTCTCTCACACCCACCCTCACCGCATTCTCCTTCTTGCTCCCCTGCTCTGGGTCACTGCTGTTGGGATCTTGTTCGTGCTGTCAGGCTCTCTGGGGATGGCAGTTTCAGCTGCAGAGTCACAGCCTGATCTTGTGGGTCCTTTCCTGCAGGTGTGTCCATGGGCACACGTGTCCCAGCTTTGCTCTGACCTGTGGGCTGTGGGCAATGCAGTCTGTGGGGCTGGGGAATGAGCTGAGTCTCCCTCAATCAAATGCCATCATCTGTCTTTACTATCGCCTTGAGGTTTCCTTCCAAGCTGTGAGCTTCCCTCCAGGATGCAAACTTGTCTTACAGCATCTTTGTGTTATCTGAAAGCCCCATGGAGAAGCAAAGAGATACTGTGCAGAGAAAATAAAGTTGGGTTTTTGAAAGGAGTCGTGGGTGTCCTTGGGTAAACATGGGGTGCTCAGCCCTCAGGAAAGGTGATACATGTTGTGGCTCCATCTGACAAAGCTGAACCCCAGTACCGTCCCCTGCCCCCCGTTCCCATGCCCCCTGCTGCAGAGCAGGGCTGACTCCTCAGCATCAGTGGGCACAGGCCCTGCTCCTCATGGCACCTCCAGCCAGCACCACCCAGGGCTCAGACACCGAGCTGGAGGAAGGTCTGGAAAAGGACAAGGGGTGTGGAGCATGGGAGGGTGTGTGAAAAATGGCCTTGATTTTGCTCAGAGAAGTCACTGATAACTTGTCCCTGTCTTTTCCTCCTTGCACAGGTTTCCCATGACCATCAGCAGCAAATGTCCAACAGCAGCTCCATCACCCAGTTCCTCCTCCTGCCGTTCACAGACACACGGGAGCTGCAGCTCTTGCACTTCTGGCTCTTCCTGGGCATCTACCTGGCTGCCCTCCTGGGCAACGGCCTCATCATCACCACCATAGCCTGGGACCAGCACCTCCACACCCCCATGTACTTCTTACTGCTCAACCTCGCCCTCCTCGACCTGGGCTCCATCTCCACCACTGTCCCCAAGTCCATGTCAAATTCCCTCTGGGACACCAGGGCCATTTCCTATTCAGATTGTGCTGCGCAGGTCTTTCTGTTTTTGTTTTTCATTTCAGCAGAGTTTTATATCCTCACTGTCATGTCCTATGACCGCTCCATTGCCATCTGCAGACCCCTGCACTACGGGACCCTCCTGGGCAGCAGAGCTTGTGTCCACATGGCAGCAGCTGCCTGGGCCACTGGGTTTCTCTATTCTCTGCTGCACACGGCCAATACATTTTCACTGCCCCTGTGCAAGGGCAATGCCCTGGGCCAGTTCTTCTGTGAAATCCCCCAGATCCTCAAGCTCTCCTGCTCACACTCCCACCTCAGGGAACTTGGGCTTCTTGTGATCAGTGCCTGTTTAGGTTTTACGTGTTTTGTGTTCATAGTGGTGTCCTATGTGTAGATCTTGAGGGCCGTGCTGAGGATCCCCTCTGAGCAGGGACGGCACAAAGCCTTTTCCACCTGCCTCCCTCACCTGGCCGTGCTCTCCCTCTAAGTCAGCACGGGTTCATTTGCCCACCTGAAGCCCCTGTTCATCTCCTCTCCTTCCCTGGACCTGGTGGTGTCTGTTCTGTACTCGGTGGTGCCTCCAGCAGTGAACCCCCTCATCTACAGCATGAGGAACCAGGAGCTCAAGGATGCCCTGTGCAAACTCATATCTTAGTGTTTTCTGAAGCAATAAACTGCCCATCTGCTTCTACATTGGAGTTTTAATGTAACTAATTACAGGCTCAGCTGTCATCTGGATTTTCTGTTGTTGTTGGCTGTTTTTTAATTGAGATAATGTTGTCATCTTAATTCTCTGTCTGCTTTTCTTTTATAACTACTGGCTCTGTAAATGAGGAGCCGTGCTCTCCTTGTCTTTAAACAGAATAAAGGGCTTTTTTTTACTTGTTTTTCACTATATCCTTCCTGCAAGGCCTGTATGGAGCTGCAGGGACAGTTCCTGTGTACATGGGAGGAGGGAAAAGAGTCCATCATGGCAGCACTGCCAGGGAGCAGCAGCGCTTGTCTTCCAGAGCTCCATGAGGGCCTGTGGGACAGACAGTGTCTTGAGGTCACTTCATGTTGGCAGAAACATCCTATGGGAAACAGCCTGAATGCAGCACTGGGTTGTGCTTCCTTGAACTCAGGTCCCCATGTCCATTCCTAATGCCGTGGGACATCTCAGCTGAGTGCAGAGCAGGCGACCCACCACAGGCCTGAGGTGCCTCCCATCCTTTGGAAGTGGCAACAGGAGGCCAGAGGGAAACCAAGGCTACGGCCTCTATGTGCAACAGGGAAAGATTCTGTCTCTGAACACCCCTGGGTGCAGAAGGAGTTCACGAGGCCAGCTCAGGCATGGATGCCTGACCGACCCTGACATTTCTGTGTGTGACTCCAGGAACAAACCTCAGTGGCTCAGTGAGATTCATCTCAGCTGCTGGAATGGCTCATTGCGAGTGCTCCTGTCTGCTCCGTCACCCTTGCCCATGATCCTGGGCTGTGCTCTCAAAAGTACCGGAGCACTCAGAGAGCTTCTGGGATCCTTGGAAAAGGCAGACATACAACCCAACTTCAAGAAGGGCTCTTTATTAAAATCCAGCTGTTTTCCTCAAGAAGAGCTGCTCCTCCACCTGGTTTAGCGCCAGCAGCACAGGGCTCGCAGGGTCCATCGTGATCTTGGCCGCTTCCATGAAGAGCACACGATGACAATGGTCTGAGATGCCAGGGAGCAGATGGAGGGCTCGCTGTCCTGCTCCAAGGGCTGAATGGCTGCAACAGAAAGAAGCAGAACCCAGATGAGCTCCCATGTCTGCAGAGACCCCCGGGCATCCCCTCCCAACCACGCTCCCTACTCACCTCTGCAGATCTCAGACAGACTCTCCTTGCCTGGGTCCCTCAGGTGCCGCGCAGCCAGCCCTGGGCACAGAGCTCCATCAGCCCCTGCTCCCTCCCCTCACCAGGGCTGAGCCCAGGGGAGAGCAGGAGCCGAGATGGTGGGACCGGGCAAGGCGGCCACCAAGGCCACCTGCATGGGCAGGGTTGGGAGGGGAGGCCAAGGCCCTGCCCGGGGCAGCCGGGGCTCTGGCAGCCACAGGGCTGCTCCTTGTGCCAGGGCAGCGGCGGGGACTGGGGCCAGGCTGCCGAAAGAGGGACCCGGGGGCTGTGACTCACCGATGAACCTCAAGGCGGCCTCTCGCAAGCTGGCCTGAGCATCCCCCAGGTACAGCAGGCTCTGACTCAAGTATTCTTCAGCCCTGCTCCTGTCCTGCTCCAGCTGCAGAGAGCACAAGGGTGTGAGCACGTCACTGTCCCTCCCCACTTGGCTGGATCAGTCTCTCCTCCAGGAACCCATGTTCCTCTTCCCCTCCGGCCATTCCCATGTTCCTGCCAGGAGCCCTGTGGGGCTGAGAGAGAGACACAGGCTGAGGGGTCCCAGGGGTGCTGAGAGACCTCCCTCCTGCGGGGTGCAGGGAGGGCAGCGGGACACAGAGAAGAGTCCTTGGGGGCTCTGTTCTTGAGGACAGGGAACAAGGATGCAGCTCGGGGCTGCAGCAGAGCAGGGGAGGCACATCTGCAGAGCCCACAGCACAGACATGTGGGGCAGCCCCGTCCAGCCTGGGCCCTGGGCCTTGGGGGTTGTCCTCACCAAGCACTCTCCAATCCTCCATTTCTGCTGTGCCTGCACCAGATCTTCAAGCTGTTTCCACTTGAGGAGCTCTGCTGCACCGAGGAGGGCTTCCCTGGCAACCTACGGAACAGCAGAAGCTGGGAGATGGCACCACGGTTGGGGCAGGAGACCTGGTGTCCCCCTGCTCTGGGCTTTGTTCCTGGGGTGATTCTGCCCTTAGGGAGCGGGGACATGCCCTGGCCCAAACGCTCAGGGGTCTCTTCCCTGCATCGCTGCTCGGCTTTAAATCTGTACCTTGGCCACGCTCTGCACTTGGTCACTCATTCGGAAGAAGAGAGGGAGCAGGCCAAGTCGCACCATGTTCTTCATCTTTCTCTTGTCATTCCCCACCACCATCTTCATCAGGTCTCTGAAGAGGCTGATGGAGATCTTTCTCAGCTTGCTCAGTTCCTGGGAGGGAGCAGCACAGTAGGACCTGAGCACCAGCAGCTCTCTGCCCACGGGGAGCAGAAGCTCCTGCATGGCTGATGGTAGGGGAGATGCTCCAGGGCGGCATTGTGCACACTGCAGTTGTGGCCAGATCTGTGGCCCTGGGTCCATGAAAGGCCACTCGTGAGACTTGCTCAGGCAGTGCCTGTGCCTCAAAGTGCTCTCCCAGCCAGCCAGCACCCCCAGCAGCCTCAGCAGCCATGGTGGGGAGGAGCTGTGGGAGCAGCGGGCAGGGAGAAGCTGGGCTGGGCTGCAGAACGCAGAAACCATCCCGCAAGAGCCCCAGGGAGAAAGCAGAGGAGAAGCCCTTGCTCCGATGGCTGGGCTGAAGGGCAGCTGTCATTGTCCAGTGCCCACCCGCGGGGCTCAGCCTTATACATCAGCCTTATACATCAGCCTTATACATCAGCCTTATACATCAGCCTTACGTCATCAAAGAAGGGCAGGAGAAATTCTGCCAGCCGCACAGCGATGGGACTGGCCTCCTCCCTCTCCAGCTGAGCCATCACGTTTCTGAAGATGACCAGAGCCTTGATCTTGATGGCCTTATTGCCGTACTGCAGGACCCACATCAGGTCTGGCAGCATGACCTCCATTTTTCTGGCCTGTATGAAGAAGAGAGTTTCCGTCTTGGGACCAGGTCGATGCCTGGAGAGCTCCCCAGGCAGCCCCCAGGCCCCACCATGGCAGGAAGGGCCTTTGGATCAGGCACCCCAGCGCCTGACTGCCAGCCAAGGCCAAGCCAGAACCCACTGCCCCAGCCCTTGGCTGCCAACATGGCTGCCCTTGGCGACACCCCACTCACCATCTCATCTGTCTCTGACAGCGTCATCATGGCCCTGAGCAACAGGGAGAGCATCATTGGCCTTCGTTGCCTCAGAAACCTCATGACTAGGTACATAGGAGCAAACTCCTCATCTTGCAGGTCACTGCTGGCCAGTATCTGAAAGCAAGCCAGCAGTGAGCAGAGCTGCTCAGAGTGGCAGAGCTGCTGGGGCTCCTGGCACCGTGCAGCTCCTGGGGCACCAGGAGCTTCTTCCAGTAACTCACAGCCAAGCGAAGGATGGCGGTGTCCTCCCGGTGTGTATATAAGACCCTATAGTGCCGGTCCTGGAGTTGGATGAGCAGCTCCTTCAACACGTTCTGCAGGGTCTGGGGCACGGAGAACATCACCTCCCACAGTGCCAGGGCAGTGCTGCGAGAGAGCGCTCTGTCAGCAGGGCAGCCTGGGCCACAGCAGCGTGTCCGGGCTCCGCGCTGCAGGACGCTTGGGATGCCCTGGGCAGCAGCAGAGGCTGAGCTGCTGCTCCCGTGGGGCTGGCAGGAGCGCAGTGGGGGGCTCTGGGCTGGCTTGCTCAGCTGTGGCTGCTGCGGGCCTGGCTGACCCCCAGCGCTGGAAAGCGTGATGGGATGGAGGGTCCTGCTCCTCGGGGGTGTCCTGCAGGATCCCTTGGCGCTGGCAGCCAGAGCATCTCTGGGCCCCTCTCCCCACAGGGAACAAGCCTTCATGGCTTTTGGGGCCGGTACCTGTCTCCTGGTGGTGCGATTGTCAGCAGCGTCGACACCACCTCCCCAGGGCACTTGTCAGCCATCCAGACAATTAGGGACATCACACTCCGCCGGGCTGGTGCCGTGTTGATGCACTGCAGGGCTTTGTGGATGCAGCTTGTGATCTTTGGCACCTGGAGGAGACACAGGTGAGGATGGTGCTGCCACTGGAGTGCAGCCCTTTCCTCAGATGTCCTTCCCATCCCTCTCTGCCGCCTTCAGGTGGCTTCACTTTACTGGGATTTGAGAGGAAGAGATGGATGGAGGGAGGAACAAGGCCTGACAGGGCTGAAGGGCAGGACAATCCAGCCAAAGGCCACTTACATCCACCAGCCAGAAATCGCAGTTTCTCTTGACCATGTCCAGCATGTTTCTGGCCGCCACCTTGTCAAAGGCGCTGGAGTCGCTCATCGCCTCGATGAACACCAGGACCATGTCTGTCCTCTCGGAAGGCTGGAGGTATTCTGCAAAGAGCTAAGGGAGGAAGGGAGGCAGCGAAGCCAAGTCACACCGAGCGCCCCGGTGCTGCTGCGTAGCCGGGCAGTGCCAGCAGCCCTGCAGAGACGCCCGGCGGTGCTGCGGCAGTGCCCGCAGCAAAGCTGGCAGCAGGGGCGGCAGTGACTGCATGGGAAGATGAGAAGAGAGGCCCGGGGAGAGGGGGGAGGGTTGGGGTCCTGGGCACAGGCTGCTGGCCCTGCCGTGAACCAGGGCTGGTGGCCAGCAGGACTGGGGCTGCTGCTGGGACACTGGAGAGCAGCCCTCGCATCGTCCCTGCTCGGGAACAGCAGGAACCCTCTCAGCAGGGACATGCCAGCCCCCTGAGTGTGGAGACCTTTGCTCTCACAAGTCCCCTGATGATGTCACCAACAAGAGTGCCAGCAAGACAGGAGCTCATTACCTTGGTGATGTGAGTAGCACTGGGCGAAGAGGTCAAGGAGGTGATCCTGGCTTCCCAGTCCTCCTGGAGCCGTGCATTCTCTTCTGGCAGTGTCGCACCTAAAAAGCAGGGAAATACACAACAGTTGGTAAGACACAGCAGCTTCCCCAGTACCGGAAAGAGCTTTGAACTTGGAATGGCCGAGGAGGGAGGTTATGACCAACAGTCAGGGGAGGAGGTGGTGGAGAGCGGGGCCACGGAAAGGCTGACCCGCCTCCAGTGTACGTGTGCGAATGCTCCTGGCCCTGGAAACTCCAAGGCCATAGAGCTCTGCATGAAGTCCCACAGTTCAGTCCCCTGTGGCTGGAATAACAGTGATGAGGGAGACGTCTCGCGTGGCTGCAGTGCTGCGGGGCAGGAGCAGAGGAGGGACAGTGCTGGTGACATGGTGTTGTCTCTAGCAAGCAGGAGAAGGGTCCATCACAACACCCAGGAAGACAAGCAGAGGTACTGGCTGATGTGGCTGTGCAGAGGGATATATCCCACCACAGCTTCTCTTACAGTGTTGCTGACGCTTGAATTGGAAGAGGAAACAAAGAGCGTCCAAAGCCAAACAGCTGGTCTCTTCTTCCTTGAATGACAGGAGTAGGAGGAGATGTCCTAGCAGCTGTCCAAGGATTGGCATCTCGATCTCAGCACAGGAATCACTTCCGTCCTCATTTGGATCAGCCTGGACAAGGGCAAAGGAAGTGCAGAAGGGCTGAGGGTATGTGGGGCCAAAGCCCTGAACCCAAGAGTGTGCCCAGGGCTGGATTGAGGGTGGTCAGAGCTTTGCAGGGCCCTGCAGAGCCCGTCTCCCAGAACAGCCCCATGCGGGCAGAGCTGCCAGACCTGGGCTCCCTCAGTGCTCCTTGGGCAGTCCCGGCCAACACAGGACTGGGGCAGATCTGGGTCCTGGCAGAGCAGGGAGTGCCTGGTCCTTACCTTCAGTGAGGAGTAGTTGGCCAGCAAGAAGCTCAGCACCCTCATCCTGCCCACAGCCCTCTCCCGCACAGATGCCCTCTCAGAGGTGGTGAACGTCAAGAGCATCTGGGAAGAGAGAAAATGCTGGTGAGCCCTGGGAGCAGCCACCGCTCCAGCAGAAGCAGCACTGCTCAAGTCCAGGGTTGCACTGGCCCAGTCCATTAAGGCTTCCTATAATCTGGAACAAAGCCTGTAATAGGATTCCTGCCCTCAGGCCTCTGGCAGGCTTGGGACAAATGCCCTGGGCCCGCCCTGTGGCCAGGCAGGGAGGCAGATGTCACCCTCTGCGGCCACTGTGCTGCAGAAGAGCCTGGCGGGCAGCCCCTGGTTCCCCGGGGAGGTGGGCACCCTCCCAGCAGCGCTCTCTGCACAGCACGGGGTGGGACTGTCACCTCCAGAGTGGACACCCCATCCCCAGGGTGAGGAACAGCCCTTGTGAAGCCCACTCTTCATACACCCCAGACCTGGAAGATATCCTGCATCTTCTCGTTGACTTCGGAGGCAGGAGAGTTGAGCGCCAATGCCACAAGCACGCTGTCCACAGCCTTCATGGTCTGCAAGGAAGACAACGAGTCGTGGCCATGTTTCCTGCCATCCCTCTCACCCCAAGAGACTGATCTGAACTCCCAGGAGCAAGGGAGGACTCGTGTGCTGATTCGCTGCACCTGGGAGAGACCCAGGGGCAAATAATCTGCTGGCAGCAGAGCAGCCCATGGCACTGGACGTGGCCAGGCCTACAGGAACGGGGGAAGGGACAACAGTGAGAAAGTAAAGCCTGTCTGGGATCTCTGGTCATAGCACAGCACGGGGTGACCAGAGAGCAGCCCAGAGGGACCGGGGCTCCTGTAGCTCCCCCAGCACTTACCATGAAGTAGAGGTAAGGTTTCAGGCCCCTCTTTTCCTCTTTTGAAGGAAGCATGAAGACGTTGGAGAAGCAGGCCTGGATGTGGTTCATGTCTTTGCCTTCCAGCATCTCCTCCACGAAGCTACAAAGAGAGAGGGTCCAGTAGGACACTGGTGCTGGGAGCAGTGCCTGGAGGTCTCGTACAGGTGGACAGGGGGCTCTGGGGCAGGAGTTCCCAGGAAGGATGGACAGGTACCTCATCTCAGCCATGGCAAATGAGGCAATGCGCTGCACCACTGCAGGCAGTTGGTCCCTGGGCTCCTCTTCCAGCAGCACCTGCACAGCACAGCCAGGATGGGACCTGCAGCTGCCAGCACCCAGCGCCACCAGCCTCCAGCCCTGCCAACGCTGTCCTCACAGGGTGCCGGTGCCGGGGGCATTGCCCACTTCCCCAGTGCTGCCGGGTTTCCACTCACCTTGTTATTCTCTGCCAGCTCGTATCCCTGGCAGAAGAGACCTAGGCCCTGGGACAAGTCGTCGTATGTTGTGGCTCTGAAGATCATGGCAATGCATTTAAGAAACTCCATCTTCTGTTCCTCGTCCTGGCAGTCAGGGGACAGAGAGACAAGCAGGGAGCGTGAGATGGGGACATGTGGCCAGCAGAACCGCAGCATGGGGGTTGCAGTGCCAATTAGAGACCTGGGAGCAGCAGCTCTGCCCAGCCAGCACCCTCCAGCACCCGCAGCAGAGCCCCTGTCAGCAGACACCGGCTCAGCCGCCTTTAAAGCGGCTGCGGTTACCTTTTCTGGGCTGCTGAGAAAGGACGTGATGGAGTCCATGTGTTCCAGTTCCACCTCATACACGGGTAACCAGCCAGCATCTAATAAAGGAGGAGAGCAGGGAGGGCTGCAGAGAGGGTTTGCAGGCAGGACAGAGCAGAAAGAGCTCTGCCCCATGTCCATCCCAGTGCCTGCTGCCCCGGCACAGTCTCCCCGTGCGTGTCAGGGCTGCAGGGTGCCCGGCAGACGGGCTGCGATGCTGGAGCCAGGCAGGACGGGGAAAGCGCCCAGTGCAGCGGGTGAGGAACTCGCTTCAGACGGGCAGGAAAGGTCCCCGTCCCGCAGCACGGCTGCCTCCTGCCCGCCCAGCTGCCTCTCGCTGCCCGTGCCCTGGAGCAGGAGCTGGGTCCCCTCTGCCCGCAGAGGCTGTGCTGGGGCCGGCTCCCAGCTCCGAGCAGCCCTGGGCTTCAGGCAGCATAATCACCACCCATGGAACCCCCTGCCAGCGTGTGGGGAAACGTGATCCCGGTGTGGAGCAGAGAGCGATCGCTGGGCCCCACCCTGCCCAACAACCAGGGCCCCTCACTCACCGATCTGTGGTGGCTGGGCCACATCCACCTGGTTGGGCTGTGGTGGAGATGTGAGCTCCTGGGGAGCCCCAACCTCCTCCTGCCAGGCCACCTTGGGGCGGCTGGGGGGTCTCTCCTGCCAGGCCAGCCTAGGGCGGATGGGGGGTCTCCCTGCCATTTTTCAGACAAAGGGAAGGACGAAAAATGGGGAAGGCGGACGCTTTGTCAAAATGCCTCGGTATTGCAGCTCTGCCAGAGGCAGCGGTGAAGGGTGTGGGATGCGCCCGTGTGCTCCTCGTCGGGGAAAGACGTGAGCTCAGGAGCTCCTTGCTCCAAGTCTGCCGGGGGCAGCTAGAGCTGGGCTGTGGTTGGACTCGATGATCGTAAGGGTCACTTCCAACCAAGAAGATTCTCTGGTTCTCTGACAGACGTGGGCTACGCTCGGGGCTCTCGCCAGCTCCGTGCTCGCACCCTGTCCTGTCACCGTCCTGTCGGACAGTGTGGGCTGGGCCAGCATGCGGGGCAGTGGGTGTCACCAAGTGAGGTCACAAAGGGCCCCACTGTGACCCTGTGCCTGGGCGGGGAGGGTCAGGAGGTCCCCTTGGGAGGCACAGGCCAGCTCAGCCCTGGGCACCTGTCTGATTCAAGTTTCAATCCGTTTCTAAAAGTTCCAGCACCCATTGCTCTGAGCACAGTCTTGAACAGTCTGCTGCACCGCTCCATTTCCCCAGCGGCTGGTGCATGGTGGGGATGTCACAGACACACTCAGTGCCATCTCCTTGCTCCAGGAGCATCCATCTATGGGGATGTTGCGGAAAGGAGTCCCGTTGTCTGGCTCAGTTCTCTCTGGGCTGCCAGGGGTGGCAGATGCACTCGATCCCCCAGTCACCCCCGGCCAAACCCACTGCAGTTTGGTCCAGGCTCCAAGGAGGGAAGGGCCTGAGCCGTACCCAGGCCAAGAACTCCTGCCAGGAGACCCACAGGGAAGCAGAAGAGCAGATGAACGCCGGGAATTTGTGGGCGTACAAGTCTCAGACACTTTTCTTACCGTGTGCAATGTGACTACGAGTCTGTCACTTCATTCCATAAATACGACAGCCTGGATGAGCCACTGTGAGCTCTCCCTGCTAAATAAGTGAGCTGTATGGCAATGCTTTTACTGCTCACAGGTCAGTGGATGAGACCAATTTAAGTTTAATATTAATAATTTACCTTAAGTAGATGCACACTAAATACAATCAATTCTTTAGGGACATGGTTTTTAATATACTCTTTGCTTCATGTTACTTGGTAAGCTGTATTTGCTAAAATTTTAAGCTGTGAAGTGCTGCTCATATCTACCAAAAGCAACTACAAACTACACTGATCACTTACAAGATAAGGCCGATACTGCACTTCGCTGAGAAGAAAGGAATTTGCGTTCAGGCAAAACAGCACCTGCAAGGTTATGGACCATAAACAATGTCTACAGCTGAACACAACAAAGCCCACGTGGAATCAGAGAAGTTTGCCACTGCAGCTTTCAGTGTTTTCTTACATGGAAAAAAATTCAAGTCGTTCACATGTGAATTTGTGGTTGCAGTTTTAGAGAGGGATAAGGACATGCAGTTGGCCTAATAGTCGTTATCAGGTGGGAGCTCCCTGAAGACTTCTCTGTTACAATCCAGTTAATTCTTCCACCCAGGGATCCATTCAGCACAACACAGCCTGAAGGCCAAGCTGTACATGGAGCACAGCCCTGGGTCTACTCAGGTTTACTGCTGTGTGGATCTCTAACTCCTCCATGTACAATGGTGTTCTGGTCAGGATCACTGGATCTCTTGATGAAGGTTAGGTAGAAAATAAGGTCTTATTTGAACAACTAGAGGAAGAGTCACAACTTTAGGCCCTGGTAATCAATGGGGGCTTTGAAGACCATGGACCTCTGCTAGAAGTCCTTGGCTGAAGGGCAAGTGGAAGGTAATCCCTAACCCAAGGTGGTGAAAATGGTCTCCTGGATATATTTTTCACAAGAGGACAAGGTAGGACTTTGCGAAGATGTGGAGGACAGCTGTGTCTACAGTGTGGGTGTGATGGGGGGGTGGGGTAGAAGCGAGCAAGACAAATTGTAGCAGTGCTGAGCAGAGAAGGATGACCTCCCTCAACCCTCTGGCAGTGCTGAGTCAAGGGGGATGAGAAGGACTCCCTTGTTTGATTGGCCACACTCCTACTAATGCAGCCCAGGATGCCATTGTGCACCTTTACTTTGAAGGTGTAAAGCCAGGAGAGGACGGGGCTGTGGGGTGTATTAGAAAGGGTGTTGGGGTGTATTAGAGGGAGGGTGGTCAGTAGGTCCAGAGAGATTCTCCTCCCCCTCTACTCTGCCCTGGGGAGACCACACCTGGAATCTTGTGTCCAGATGTGGCCCCTCAGTTCCAGCAGGACAGGGAACTGCTGGAGAGAGTCCAGCGCAGCCACCAAGATGCTGGAGGGAGTGGAGCATCTCCCGTGTGAGGAAAGGCTGAGGGAGCTGGGGCTCTGGAGCTGGACAAGAGGAGACTGAGGGGTGACCTCATTAATGGTCATCAATATATAAAGGGTGAGTGTCAGGAGGATGGAGCCAGGCTCTTCTCGGTGATAACCACCAACGATAGGACAAGGGGCAATGGGTTCAAACTGGAACACAAGAGGTTCCACTTAAATTTGAGAAGAAACTTCTTCCCAGTGAGGGTGGCAGAGCCTGGCCCAGGCTGCCCAGGGAGGTTGTGGAGTCTCCTTCTCTGCAGACATTCCAACCCGCCTGGACACCTTCCTGCGTAACCTCATCTGGGTGTTCCTGCTCCAGCAGGGGGATTGCACTGGATTATCTTTCAAGGTCTCTTCCAATCCCTGACATTCTGTGATTCTGTGATAACAACAGCCTTTCCATACCTTCTTGGACATCAGCAAGATATCGTCCCTGGCTTGAGTTTGGCTTCCTTTGTATTCTCATAAGACCTTTCTTAGCTTTTGACCATGGAGATTCCTTCCTTGGTCAACTATTCCATTGATCTAATACCTCCTTCTGTTATCTGGAGTGCCTTGTAATTCATGATATTCTGATGTTGTCAGGGACACTACAAATCTGGTAGGCCATCTGTACACACATGTTAATAGCTGTCCAAAGAGAGGTTCATTCCAGGGGAACCTGGACAAACTCTGGGATTTGTCAATAAAAGCCTCATGAAATTTTACAAGGAGAAGTTGCCGGTCCTTTACTGGGGGCAGAATAACCCCACACATGAGGGCAGGCTGGGACCTGAACAACCTAGGAGCGATTCTGAGAAGAAGGGGCTGGGTATTACGAGGGATGCCATACGAGCCAGTGGTGCATGCTCACCATGAGTAAGGCCAAGGGCATGTGGGGCTGCGTTAGGAGGAGTGTGGCCAAACAAACAACGGAATTATCGTCCCCTTTGAATCCACATCTGGGCTAGTGTGTCTGGGTGTGGGACTTTCTGTTCTGGAGGAATGGAGAGGAACTACAGAGGTGCCAGAGATCTGCAAGGATGGGGTTTGGGGCCTTTGAGAGAGGCTGAGAAACCTGGGCTTCTTGAAACTGGTGAGGTGGAGGCTCAGGGCACTACAGCAGTAGCCTGCAACTGCTTGAAGGGTGGTTTCAGAGATAATGGAGCTTTTCTTTGTAGTAGGAAGAGAAGGAAACCTCCACAAATTGCAACTTGGAAGGCTGGAGGTTCAGAAAAAGACATCTCAGTCCAAGGGCAGTGCTGTGGTGCAAGAGGTCACGCAGAGGGAGCCTGGATCAACCCATGGCTTTGGGCTTCAAGAGCAGTGAGGGCAGAGAGACATCAGTGAGAGTAGGAAATGCTGGGATGAGAGCTAGGTAGGAAAGCAGGATGGATGTCAACAGCCTGAAGGGACAAAGGTGCCTGAAGGGGGCAGTATAAACAAACCTGAAGCAGACATGGCCAAGGGCTCTGGTGAGGCTGAAAGGCCACACAGGACCAAGGTCTTTGTCCCCCTGGCTATGGCAGTTGTACCTGTCTCTGAGACCTACCAGGATAAACTCTGTTTTGAGGCTCTGGACTTTGATCCTCATTGCCCCTTTTTGGGGAAGCCAGGAGGGGTTGTACAGTTTCCTGCACTTGGCCTTGCTCAAACTCACTCCCCACTGCTCCAGGAAGAGCCCTGAGCCATGCATGAGGGATCTGCCTTCCCAGGACCTGGGGTCAGGGTTTGGCCTTTAGCTGGTAAAACAAACCAAGGATTTTCTCCATAGCAGAATGACCTGTACAGTGCCTTTTCCTACCTGCAATCACAACCTTCAATTATCTTCTCTAACGAGTCCATGGAGAGGCTTTGTCAATAATGACCCTCAGTGGGGTCAATCAGTGTTTCAAGGTACTTTGAGCTGCGCTTCTGACTTCCACCTCTTGAGCAATTTGTTCAGTCTCGTCTCAGTATCTGTAGTTCATGGACTAAGGGCCAAATACACCATGGGGCTCATTAAAATACAGAAAGTATTAATGAACTATTTCCCTTCCTGTAATTTTCTTCAAGTCTTCAAGACACTACAACTAATTTGACCTGTTTCATAATGTAGCTAAGAAGGAAGATTTCAAAATGCACCTAGCAGTAATTATTCTTTATTTTGAAGGGCATATTATGTTCCTTTTCAGTTCAGTGAAGATGTGATAGTAGCGTTCTCTGTTTGATAATGATCCAGAATGTCTCCTCAGTAGGTCTGGACAGGTAGGAAAAGCAGTCCCTTGAGGTCCAACATGGTATGGACAACGCTCCTCCTCACCTGCCCAACCTTACCCTTTCTCCCATTGCCCCCTGGGACTTGTTCTCACTTTTCCTTACATCAGATTTGTTCACGCATCTGCAGCTGGATGTTACAGCTCCTTTGCACCATCTCCCACCTGCTCTTCATAGAGAACTGGCTGCACACAGGCACTGAAGGATTTCTGCTAATGACAAACAAAGAAAAGTGAAGCACAATTAAGCTTCATAAATAATAAATGCACTCCTCCACCATAAGTTAAGTACAAGCTGTCTCTAATAAGGTTGTCTTTCAACAAGGGATAATCTTATGAGAAATGTTTTAGGTAAGCAGATAAAAGAATAAAGATACAAACATAATTAAAGAGTTGACTAAGGAGACAATTAGACTACTGCAAAACAGGCAAACATTTAACTACCTGAAGTTCAAAACAGCAGCTGGCAAGTTGAGAGCAATCTGAATGAATAAAGAGTAAGAGAAAAAGAAAACTGGAGAATAATGAAAAGGGTCTTTGTCTAGAGAGTCTGCAACTGAAAACGGGACTTTAGAAACAGTCATTATATCAGGACAGGTGAAAATAGGTGAAAGATCACAGAAATTAAAGACACCATATAACAGGCAGAACAGTGGCAAGGATGTTGCAGGAGATCAACACATCTTTGGAATATCCCCTTTGAAAGGTCACAGGATTGGTAGAGGTCTCTTGTGAGTGAAAACAAACCAATGTTGCAGCCAAAAGTGCCAGCCAGGGAACCGCAAGCTGCACAAGAACACTTTGGTGAGGAGTGACCTGTCCAATGAGTCCTCTTGGGTGACATTTATGGGCACCTAATAGAGCAAAACATGTCTGAAAAACATCAGCATGGACTTAGCAAGGGTAATTAATGTCTCACAAAGTTGATTGCCTTCATGATGAAGTAACTGCATTTCTGCATGAGGGCAGAACAGTGGATGTCATTTACCTCAGCTTCAGCAAGGCTCTTGGCATGGCATCCCTCAATGTTCTTGTACCCGAGGGAGGCCATTACAGTTGGATGTGTTGACAAACAGATGGGTGAAAAACAGTTGGATATCAGGCTGACGGAGCAGTGGTGAAGGGCTCTCATGCCCAACCTCGAGACCACTGGGACTTACTGGGGGCTTGTGGGGCAGCACAGGGGACTCTGCTGAGACCTGGGCAGTTTAATACTTCAATAATCTGTGACCTTGAGGAGACAACTCCCACCACATTTGTTGATGATGCTAAGTTGAGAAACCTTGTAGGCAGGAGGGCTGTCCTGTCAGGAACATCACGACAAGGAAGGACAAAGGGCAGGTCCTGCACCTGGCATAGACTAACCCCTGAAGATGTTGATAACTGGGAGGGAGTTCAGTGGAGGGCTGCTAAGATGCTCAGGGACTGGGACTCTTGTTGGGAGGAGAAACTGAGGGAAAGGGCCTTGTTCAGCCTGGAGAAGAGAAGGCTTTGGGCATCTTGTAACAGCCTCTCTGTCCCTGCGGGGAGGTTTTTCCAGAAGGTGGAGCCAGTCTTGCTTGGCAGGAGGATAATAGACAATAGTCAGATGTTGAAATAAGGAAGGTTCAGGCTGCAGATAAGGAAAATATTCTTCTCAGTGAAGGCATCAAAGCGTTGGAGCAGCTTCCCCAGCTTTGTTGTGCTGTCTCTGTCCTTGGATGTTTTCCAGCCCCCACATGGTAAAGCCTTGAGCAACGTGGTCTCACTCCACAGCTGAACGTGCTGTGAGGAGAGGTCAGACCTGAGACCTCCTGAACTCCCATTCAGGAGAGTGGAAACCCGAATGGTGTTGTGATGTCTTCCCCTCTGAGTCTTCCCCTGATGGCAGCAGGGAATGTTCTCAGGTTCCCCATGACCATGGAAGTCAGTCAGTATAGTCAGACCAGCTGGAGCTTGCTTGTCCTCTTGTGATGCTCAGCAATAAAAGCCATGAGAAGGGCCGAGGTGTGCAGGGGGGATTAATAATTAAGGCATTTGCTGTGTTCTGACGTATTTACTGTGTTGTGGTAGGTATGCTATCTTGTGGAGAGGATAATGGAACATATCTCCCTCTTCCCTTAGAATCACAGAATGGTTTGGGTTGGAAGAGACCTTAAAGATCATGTAGTTCCAGCCCCCCTGACCCACATCTTCCTCAAGAAAAGGTTGTTCAAATCTCATTGCATTGATTTGACTGAAACTGAGTTAATTTTCTTCATGCAGTTAGAAACTTTTTTGCAGCTAGGATTAGGAACGACGCATACCAGGACACAGACAGAAATCCACGCAGAAGCAGAGATCTCCTTCAGGAAGGAGTGCAGAGCCTGGCCAAGCAGAGAGCTGACCTAGGCCTAGGCTGCCTTCTTTATTCACCGTTGACAATTTATAGGATTTACAGGTACGGGCCTGGACTAAGATGTTTATAAAAAGGTGCTTTTCCACTAATTGTTATTAAGAACACACTAAACTCATGTGATGTTTGTCTCACTTGTTTTCCCGCTCATTCACAGACCAGGCCCAAGGACATTCACACATCCCATGCACTTGGGGTCGGTTATCCGGCCCGAGATACCGTTCTCACAAATCTGAGCTATAACTTTTTACAATTACGAGAAACGTACTTCAAAGTAATCTGTCTAAGGCCCTTTATATGTTATTATGTTAGTATTATGTTTTTGACCGTCCAGATGGTCATGTTAGTATTGATCTTCCTTTATCATCCAGGTGGCTGGAACCACACATCTTGCTTTCCCACAGTTTACTTTCCAACAGCTTTATCAGTACCACTAACGGCATTCGTTCCTGATCAGCCAGCCAACTTCCCACCAATCGCATCATCCAAGTCTTCAGTTCAGACGTCAGAAACCTGCTCTAGGACTTTGGGATACCACATTCAAGGACTTTCAAAAGTCCAGGTACACAACATGTCCTTCTTTCTCCTCTCACGCGGTTTCAGCCGTCCCTTTCTTGTCCTTCAATGGCCTCAGCCATCCCTTTCATGTCCTTCAAGGACCTGGAGATGGTTGCAAGAGCATTTGCCTCATCACCTTCCCAAGGAATGAGGTGAAGCTGATCTACATGTAATAGTCCCAGTCTTCTTTCTTGTCCTTCTGGAAGCTGGGTTTGTTATTTGCCTTTTCTGAGGATCTTGGAATCTCCCTGCTCTCTCTGGATTTTCCAAGATGTTTGAGAGAGATCTCACAATGACTGCAGCCAGCTCTAATAACACCTCTCTGGCCCTTCCCACACCAAAAGTTTTCACAGTTCCAGGAGAGTGCCAGGGGCACAGTAAACACCTGCCTAGCTCATCAGGCACTGTTTGGAAGAGAATCAGAAGTGAATTCTTCCTGAGTGCCCATGACTCCAATGGGGCCTCTGTGCCACTCACAGCTTTCCTGAGCATGTTTTAAGTGTCTCCCTCTCTGCAAACTTTCTGGTCCTCAGGCTGTAGATGGGGGGATTGAAAAGGAGCGTGAGGATGGGCTTTGTTAAACTATTCAAAAGGGTTGTTCTGGGCATCACAGAGACAAGGATGAGGGTGTTGTAGAAAACAGCAGCATTGGTGAGGAGAAAGGAACAGGTGGAGAATGTTTTCTGCCTGCCCACAGAGATCTGATACACACAGAGGATAACCTTGTGAACAGGAAGAGGAGAATGGGAATGGAGAGAGCCTGAGTGTCACGGTGTCACTGCATGAGAGCTCCAGCAATGCGGTAAATCACAGAAGTGGTCAGCTCTGCTGGGACCACAGAACTGTACCCAGGACACGACTGAAACGATTCCTGTAGATGACAGAGGAGCCCCTAGTGTGTCTGCCCACTGGAGACAGATGTCCCAGGTCATGAGTCTTGTAGAGGGCAGGGGATGACACACAGCCCAGTACTGATTGCAGGATGTGGTCACCAGTAGTGAGCGCTCTGTACAAGGACAAGGTGCAGGAAACAGCACTAACACAATGATGAGCAATGAGTGCTGTCCCCAGCCACAAAGCTGCCCATCAGCTGGGATAGGGGAGTGGATATGCAGGAGGTCTCCAGGGAGAACAAATGTCCCAAGAAGAAGTCCACGGGTTGTGCAAATGCTGTTTTGCCACCACCTGCACAATAATGAGGGATTTCCCAAACAAAAACACCATGCAGGTCGTGAGGGAGAGAAGGATTTCCTAAGGGATGGGAACATTCCCCATTCCTGGTAGGAGGGCACCTCAAGGACTGCCCCATTGCATTTTCGCCGTGGAAGGTTTTAGGTCCCTCTTTTCCCCTTGCACTTGGTAGGGAACTTGTGAGGAAGGACTTTTGGTTCTTTTGTAGATGCCTGGGTATCAGTCAGAAAGACAAGTCATCGCAGGTACATTTTTGGTTTTTAAACTAAAAACAGAATAGAGCCCCATGTTCACATAGTCACAGGGTCACACTAGCGAAGTAGATAATGAAGTTGAAATGGGTTGTCCACATTCCTTTGTGGATAACATTATTAAAGTTAAAAAAAAAGAGGCAGAACAAAAGACAACACAAACACAAAACTAACAACAACAACAACAAACTAATGAGAAAGGATGGACCTGTAATGAGTTACATTATGAGGCATATATTGAAAGAGATGGACAGTCTAGAGCTTCTGGAAGTCATCCAGGCATCAGTTTCCACACTGCATTCTGGAGCTCCTGGTTTCTCAGGCTGTAGATGAGAGGGTTCAATGTTGGAGGCACCAATGAGTACAGAACTGCCAGCACTAGATCCAGGGATGGCAAAGAGATGGAAGGGGATTTCAGGAAAGCAAACAAGCCAGTGCTGATAAACAGGGAGACCACGGCCAGGTGAGGGAGGCAGGTGGAAAAGGCTTTGTGCCGTCCCTGCTCAGAGGGGATCCTCAGCACGGCCCTGAAGATCTGCACATAGGACACCACAATGAACAGAAAACATCCTAAAATGACAAAAGTACTGAAAACAAGAAGTTTAAATTCCCTGAGATAGGCATCTGGGCAGGAGAGCTTAAGGATCTGGGGAAGTTCACAGAAGAACTGTTCAACGGTATTACCTTGGCAAAGTGGCAGTGAAAATGTATTGGCCGTGTGCAGCAGAGAATAGAGGAACCCAGTGGCCCAGGCAGCTGCTGCCATGTGGACACAAGCTCTGCTGCCCAGGAGGGTCCCGTAGTGCAGGGGTTTGCAGATGGCAACGTAGCGGTCGTACGACATGACGGTGAGAAGAAAATACTCTGCTGAAATGAAGAACACAAAGAGAAAGAGCTGTACAGCACATCCTGCATAGGAGATGGCCCTGGTCTGCCAGAGGGAGTTGCCCATGGCTTTAGGGACAGTGGTAGAGATGGAGTCCAGGTCAAGGAGGGCGAGGTTGAGCAGGAAGAAGTACATGGGGGTGTGGAGGTGCTGGTCCCAGGCTATGGTGGTGATGATGAGGCCGTTGCCCAGGAGGGCAGCCAGGTAGATGCCCAGGAAGAGCCAGAAGTGCAAGAGCTGCAGCTCCCGTGTGTCTGTGAACAGCAGGAGAAGGAACTGGGTGATGGAACATTGGTGCCATCTCAAGGCATATCAAGGATAAGAGGGTTATTAGGGGCAGTCAGCATGCCTTTACCAAGAGTAAGTCATGCTTGACCAACCTCATAGCCTTTTATGAGAATGTAACAAGGTGGATGGATGATGGCAGAGCGGTGGATGTGGTCTACCTTGACTTCAGCAAAGCCTTTGACACAGTCTCCCACAGCATCCTCACAGCTCAGTTGAGGAGGTGTGGTCTAGACAATAGAGTAGTGAGGTGGGTTGCAAACTGGCTTAAGGAGAGAAGCCAGAGAGTGGTAGTCAATGGTGCGGAGTCTAGTTGGAGGCCAGTAGCTAGTGCAGTGCCTCAGGGGTCAGTACTGGGGCCAATATTATTCAATATATTCATTAACGATTTAGACGAGGGAATTGAGTGACTGTCAGCAAGTTTGCTGATGACACCAAGCTGGGAAGAGTGGTGACATGCCAGAAGGCTGTGCTGCCATCCAGAGACCTGGACAGGCTGGAGAGTTGGGCGGGGAATAACCTGATGAAATTTAACAAGGCAAAGTGTAGAGTCCTGCATCTGGGCAGGAACAACCCCAGGTTCCAGTATAGGTTGGGAAATTACATGTTAGAGAGCAGTGTAGGGGAAAGGGACCTGGGGGTCCTGGTGGACAACAGGATGACCATGAGCCAGCACTGGGCCCTTGTTGCCAGGAAGCCAATGGTACCTGGGGTGTATTACAAGGGGGGTGGTTAGTAGATCGAGAGAGGTTCTCCTTCCCCTCTACTCCACCCTGGTGAGACCACATCTGGAATATTGTGTCCAGTTGTGGCCCCTCAGTTCCAGAAGGACAGGGAACTGCTGGAGAGAGTCCAGCGTAGGGCAACAAAGCTGATTAAGGGAGTGGAGAATCTCCCTTATGAAAAAAGGCTGAGGGAGCTGGGGCTCTTTAGTTTAAAGGAGACTGAGGGGTGACCTTATTAACGCTTATAAATATGTAAAGGGTGAGTGCCACGAGGACAGAGCCAGGCTCTTCTCAGTGGCAAAAAATGATAGGACAAGGGGTAATGGGATCAAGCTGGAACACAAGAGGTTCCACTTAAATTTGAGAAAAACCTTCTCTCAGTAAGGGTGCCAGAGCACTGAACAGGCTGCCCAGGGGGGTGTGGAGTCTCCTTCTCTGGAGACATTCAAAACCCGCCTGGACATGTTCCTGTGTGACCTCACCTGGGCGTTCCTGCTCCAGCAGGGGGATTGGACTGGATGATCTTCTGAGGTCCCTTCCCATCCCAAACATACTGTGATACTGTGATACTGTGATACTGTGACACTGTGATACTGTGATACTGTGATACTGTGATACTGTGAAGCCGCTCTGACCTGCACTGCTAACAACTAAAGCACAACCAACCTACGAGTTTCTTACAAGTATTGTACCAACACACACAGAGCATCTCCATTTCTTTTTCATCATTTTAAATAGGCAGATGGATTTTTCCACAAGAAAATCCCCAATCTAAGCAAGACTCAGCAAGTTCAGCACACCAGTCCTGCACTGACCTTGCCGGCAATAGGCATCCTGTAGAAGATGTTCCATACTATGATTCCTGCCACAATTTTATCCCTGTGGTAGAAAATGGCACCACCGCCATGCCCTTCTCTTTGCTTTGGAACTTGAGGCACTGGGGGAAAACTTGGAGGAATGTCAATTTCTGATTCTTCTGCTTCAGTCTCTTGATCGAAGGGACCTTGTCCCTCTAGCAAAGAGATGTCCAAACATCCAGTGCAGAAGAGAAGCAGCAGCTCTTTGCTGGTGATGTTGAGAGCGGACTAAAGAGCAGGGCCCTGGAAGAGATGGAGGTGTTGTTCTTTTAGTTGCATCCGGCAAACGATTCAATAATTCGAGAATGAAACCATCCTGACATGAAGCACAGCGCTGGCCATTCCCGACTTCCATCACCAAAAGCAAAAGGCAGACCAGCTGCTTCTTTAAGGCAGCACAGACAAAATAAAGATGCTCAGAACCACAGCAACTCTTCTGTGCAAAACCTGATCATTTGATTGCTATGGAGGAAATTCAGCCTCCCTGGGAAAAGAAGTTGGAATTTTGGGAAATGACTCACCCAAGGCCTTCTTGGAGGAACGTTACGTTTGAATCCCATTTGACTATCAAAACCAGCCTTTAAAGCTTGGTGTAGGAAAGAAGCAAACAGATTGATGTCTCCGGGAGCTCTGCGGTGCGATCAGACCAACTCTCTGGGCACTACCCAGCGAGACACATGAACCTTCCCGCACGGACACAGCTCCCGAGCACGACTCCAGCCCTCCCTCATTGCTCCCTTGCATTTTTCAGCATGGCTTTTGCTGTTCATTTAGCAAGAACTCCTCCTGTTGGCAAATTACTGTTGGTAATACATAATACATAATACATAATACATAATACATAATACATAATACATAATACATAATACATAATACATAATACATAATACATAATACATAACACATAACACATAATACATAATTGATAATAGATAATAGATAATAGATAATAGATAATACATAATACATAACACATAATACATAATACATAATACATAATACATAATACATAATACATAATACATAATACATAATTGATAATAGATAATAGATAATACATAATACATAATACATAATACATAATTAATACATAATACATAATTAATACATAATACATAATACATAAAACATGATACATAATACATAATACATAATACATAATAGATAATAGATAATAGATAATAGATAATAGATAATAGATAATAGATAATAGATAATACATAATACATAATACATAATACATAATACATAATACATAATACATAATTAATACATAATTAATACATAATACATAATACATGATACATAATACATAATACATAATACATAACACATAATACATAATACATAATACAGATTAAAGTGAAGTACACATTGCTGAGTCAACACCTTGAACTGGGCACCTGCTGAATTGGAACTGGGAGGCTTAGAGGAGTCAACACAGCTGTGATTTAGGGCCCAGCAAGCCCCGTGTGTCAAAAGTGTTCCAAATCGTGCCGAGGAAACAGATGCTTCCCACAGAACCATGTGGGTATCTCTAGATGTACATCACTACCTTTCTGGTCACGGCCCCAACTGACTCGTTGCGGCACAGCCCCGCAGCACCAGAACATGTCACCGGTCACCTCCCGCCTGAGGAGCGCAGGTTGCACAGCTGTGGCAAGTTACTTGCTTTGTTCCATGTCAGTTTTACTCCTTTGGCTTTTCGGGAAGTGAGGCTGTTTCACGTCCACTCCGTCATGACGTTCCAATTTCCCTGAAAGTGCTGGCGTCACCTTATCCCAGAGAAGGACCGCGCTGTGAGCAGGAGGAATACACCAGTCCAAGCCAGGAAAAGAAGGGCTCTGCTCGGGGACGTGGCGGTGCTGTGCTGTGTCCTGAGCCCCCGGCCGATCGCAATACAACTCTGCCCTTCCCAGGCAGAAATTCCCTGCAGGGCAACTGGGCAGCTGGAGGCTGGGGAGAGAGATGCTGCTGCTGCCCGGTGCTGCCCCAGCCATTGCAAACAGCTCTGGGTCTGTGCAGTGCACGGGGGTGCTGGGGAAGAGGAGGATGCTGCGAAGGCTGCAGCCCGGGCCATGCAGCAGCCACAGACAGCCATGGCTGCTTTGCAATGCGCCACACAGGGATCAGCAGCTGCTGCGGCTCTTGGCTGACTGGGTTTATACCTGAGCCTCCCTCCATTTCTGGGCCCCAGAAACCCAGGGCAGAGTAACTCGCATCTGAGACGAAGCTCTGAGCGGGTGGATTTCTTGTCAAGACCAGCACTGTTTGCGGCGCTTCTCCCCGGTGTCTCAGGCCTGAACGTGCTCTCGTGACGCTGGCAGCCTTGTGCATCAGAGCCTTGTGCAGAGATGGGCCATGGCTCAGATCTCCAGCAAGGGAGCGAGCAGCCGGCTCTTCCTGACTTGGAAGACCCTCGGTGGAGGAGAGGGACCACATGCGGGTTTGGAGGGTCTCGCCTGTATCAGCTCATGCAGGTGCTCCGAAACACCCCCGCAATGGGGAGGTTCCTTGTGAGACGAAGGGGATGCCGTACGGTGCAGGTCAACCAGGCCAAGTCGGCAATAGATCTCAAATGTTCCAAGTCCTGGACTGGAACTGGAGACAGGCGGGTGGGGAGGGAGCTTGAGGGGGATCCAGCCAGACTGCCGGCTTGCGGCAGCACCAGCCCAGGGCTTCCGGCAACCAAGGCCGGGACACCCCGAGGACAGAGATTTCCTGCAGCCTTCTTTGTCCCGAGGTGGAGCAGGAGCAGAGGAGCACAGGGGGAAAACTTGTCATTTTTTTTTTAATTGGCTTTATTGCTTTTGAAAACAATCCAAGGCCGAGCAGAGGCTGGCAGCACCATGTCCTCAGGGCAGGTGAACGCCGCGGTCGCAGCTCTACTCCTCTTGCTGTGCCGCGGTGCAGCTGCAGCGGAAAGCCCTGCGCAGAGCCCGGAGCGCCCTCCTGAACCGGGAAGGCCGTCGCCGTGGAGCCGGGCCCTGCGCTGGGCAGGCGATGTCTGCGCTGGTCTCTCCCCCATGCTCTGCAGACATTGGAGAAACCGTGTTCTCTTCTTCCTCCTTTGCAGCTGGGACGAGAGGGGCTGTGCTGGCCTGTCCCTCATCCTCTCCTGCCAAATGAGCCTCAATGGCTTCAAGTCCTGCAGGTGCTGGTGCTGCCATTGGAACATCCGTGCATTGGGCCAGGTCCTGCTGTTCTACCGGTTGCTGGCCAGGTCCCTGGATCTCAGCCTCAGCCCTGCGCACCGCCTCACTGACGATGTACTCCACAATGTCTGACAGGTCCACATCGTCCTCTGTGGGGCTGTGCTGGGCAGGTGCCGGGCGCTCTGCCTCTGCTGCCGCCTCCGTGTCTGTGCTGGCCAAGCCAGACCCCTCCTGGGGACCTGCAGGGGCGTCCTGCAGGTGCTCCTGGACCGAGGGGTTGATCCAGGTGCTCTGGATGGTGTCTCCGCCCTGGCACCCCTCTTTGCTGTTCTCATCTTGCAAGTCCATGTGCTGGGCCAGGTCCTGCTGTTCCTCCGGTTCCTGGCCAGCTGCCATGATCTGAGCCACAGCCCTGCGCACGGCCTCACTGACGATGCGCTGGGCTGTGTCCCACAGAGCCGCGTCGTCGGCTGTGGCGCCCTGTGGGGCAGGTGCCGGGCGCTCTGCCTCTGCTGCTGCCTCGCTGTTGGTGCTGCGAGGCCAGCCAGACCCCTCCTGGGGACCTTTATGGTGGTCCTGCAAGCGCTCCTGGACCGAGGGGGTGACCCAGGTGCTCTGGAGGGTGTGCTGGCCCAGGCTGTGGCCGATCTGCGGGCAGGAGGAGGAGCAGGACACCTCCTTGTCAGTTGGCATCTTGGGTCTCCTCTATCAAAGAGCCGCAACGGGCACCCAGGGGAGATGCTGCCTCCTGAGAAGCTGCTGCTCCTGAGAAGCTGCTGCTCCTGAGAAGCTGCTCTCCTGGGAGTGAGCACCCCAGGGCTCTCGCTCCTTAAATACCCCCACGGTACGGGCGGGGACCCCCGTGTCACAATGGCCTCTGGTGATGTCGACCCCGTGTCACAATGGCCTCTGGTTATGACGTCACAGAGCCCGGGCGGTCGTCATGGAGACACCCACCTCCGGGCCCGGCTGGGACTGGCTGTGCGTGGCGTGGGGCAGCCCCTGCTTGGAGGAGGAGGGAGCAGAGAATGGCGAGGGAAGCTGTCCCCAGCACACAGGACCCCGTCCCCCAGAGCTTTGCTCAGATGCTGCTGCCTGCTCCGCTGCACCTGCAAGAATCCGCATTCAGAGGTTGTTTGCAGGACAAACCAAGGGCCACTCGACAGCCTCAACACGCTGATTCTTTGTTTTTGTCGTGGTTTGATCATGGGGAGACAATCAAAACCGTGGGAGAAGGTTTCCCTTCACCCTTTTTCCCCCTTCCCCCTTCAGGCCACAGTAGTCTACAGTTAATCTCCACTCATCGCTAGACTTACGCACTGGCCAAATTGGGCTATTGAAAGGTGAGCGAGTCTTCCTGATCGCACCCTGGCTTTCCAGTTGACCAATCAATTTCTGAATAGGAATCCAAGGGTCCCGGTTGGTGCGATACTGTCGGCGATGCACCGTTGTGGTAGCAACTGGCACCTGCTGATCATCAACCATCAGCAGTCCTACAACAGAAGGGTCATCTGAAAGACCAAGCAAATCAGACAGCTGTTCAATTCTCTCAGTGTCCACAGATGCTGTACCAAATGCCCACCTATACCCTTTTGGGTCCTTAAAATACCCTCTCTTAAGGTAGTCGATGCCAAGGATGCACGGAGCATCTGGGCCAGTCACAATGGGATGCTTTTGCCAGGTTTTTCCAGTTAGGCTCATTTCAGCCTCTACAACAGTCAGCTCTTGGGATCCCTCAGTCACTCCAAAAATACTGATGAGTTGTGTCCCCTTACAGCCTGAAGGAATTATTGTGCACTGAGCAGCAGTGTCCACCAAAGCCTTGTACTCCTGGGGGTGTGTTGTACCAGGCCATCCTATCTGTACCGTCCAGTAAACTCTGTTATCCCTTTCCTCCGCCTGGCTGGAGGCAGGGCACCTCTAATCTCGGTCTTCCACGGTCACTCGCTGTGAATTAGAGGTTCCTTCACGAGCACCAGAATCTCTTTTGTAAACCAGGCAGCCCTTTTCCTAGAAGCCTGCCCTGTTAACTCATGCACTCGTTCTTGAAGTTCCCCAGTAGGTTTACTGTGCCACTTACTCATATCTTCTCCCTGCTCACGTAGGAAGGACCACAGCGAACCTCTGCTGGTGGCCTGCCTGTGTTCTCTCTCTGGAGATTGGGAACGCCTTCTCTCTCTCTCTGGGGACTGGAAACGCTTTCTCTCTCTCTCTGGATATTGGAAATGCTTTCTCCTAATAGCTGAAGCATTGGTTCGTACAAATCGAGAGCCACGTGTGTGTTCCCTGAGTGCTTTCATTTCTCTCAACAGCTTTTCGAAACAGTCAACAGTCGTTTCACTCAGTTTCTCCACCCTAGAGACATAAGCCCCTAGGGGATCAGAAAGGTTTTCCTCAAATTCCCGGAGCCGCTCAGTCATGTCATTAACACTTTGTCTACCGCCAGTTGACACGAACGTTCCTGCCAATATCTTAGCGTATGGAGCTGGTGCACTCTGTGAGAATCTGCGCCACAGAGACCGTGTACACTCAACTCTATCTGGATTCACCCCCTCCTGGCTATCTGGCCCAAAATAGATAATCTCTCGCACAGCTAACTCTCTCAGGAACTGGATACCTCGCTCTATAGCATTCCATTTCCTTGATGTGCATTGACAGTCATCCTTGTTACGAAATCTTGTTTTCATGGCTGTCAAGAGTCGGGTCCAGAGGGCCGTGGGGTTGGGCTCACTGGCAATTGCCCCATCAAGGGTGGAATCCCTTGACAGAGATCCCAACTGCTTGGCTTCTCCGCCCTCCAGTTCTCTTGTGTCAGCCCCGTTATCCCAGCATCGGAGCATCCAGGTTAACACATTCTCACCATCTTTACGAGTATAGTCTTTTCGCAACTCTCTCAGCTCACTTGGAGAAAAAGACCGGCTAACGGTCACTTCCTCCCCTGATGATGCCCCTGGGGATGAATGCAGCCCCTCGCCATCATCTGCAGCCCGATTAGTCTTCTTAGCCGCTTCTTACAACCAGCTACTGATGCCGATATGGGCTTAAGATTATCGCTGGTCTTGTTTTTGCTACAACAGGAACAATGCCCCTTTGCAGCAGAGGATCTGCCCGTGGGCCTGTCTTTACTCTTCTGCAGTTAATGAAGCGCTTCCAACACGGCACCACCTTGCATTACCCCGAGTGCTTGAATTAGGGATAATTACCATGTCTGAGCTGTCAGGCAGCCATCTGCCAGCCCACAGAACCTGGTGCCTGAGCCCAGAGGCTATGCCTATGCTTTCACACCTATGCTTTCCATAGCAGGTGCCCTGGGGTTTAGCTGAGACCTGCTCCCCCACCTGTTTTCCTACCTGGACATCTAGGAGGTGAGAGAGGCCACATGCCAAACACATGGAGCCGGCACCAAAAGGTTGAGATTCTTTAATGGAGTAGACGTAGGCTGGTAGGTTCCTGCACCCATGGCAGCACTTTCGCAGAGCAATTCATTACCATCATGTACTAGAGGATTGTTTTCATAGTTTCTTTTAGTAACTTTAAAGGCAAAGAGAAGAAGTTCCTTTGTATGTGAATAACCTCCTCAGTAATTTCATGCCACCGCCATTCCCAGGTGGTTTCAGCCATGCCCAGTGCGTGACCACCAAGAGCAGGGACAGCGCCCTGGGCCTCCTGGGCACAAGGACAGCCTCGGGGCCAGCAGCACCCCGAAGTCCTTCCTCCAAGGAGTGCTGGGTGCATGGGCAGTGGGTGGGGTGGGACACTGGGGGCCCATGTCACCTCCATGTCACAATGCGACCACGGGGCAATGCTGATGTCACAATGCCCAGGGGCAGTATAAAAGGGAGCAGCGTCCCGTGTCTGCTGCCAGAGCTGGCCTGGAGGCAGCCTGAAGACATCGGAGAGGAAGTCCTTGAGGAGCCGGTGGAATCCCTTGACAGGGGCTGAAGGAGGAAGAGCTGGACGAGGCAGCTGGAGTTTCTCCGCTGCAAGGCCATCTCCCAGCAGGGCAACCTTCCAGGTTCATCTGATGGACGATCATCCTTTTCAGCTGGATAGCAGTAGCAAAATGAAGGGAATGCCTTCTGGAGGAGCACTGCAGAGCTCACCGTCCTGATGGAGTGGGGAGCTAGGGTCAGCAGCTGTAGGAAGTGGAATGCAGAGTGGTTTGAAGGGGGCCCGGTGCTCTCCCGGCCACGAGAAGGTAGATGCGTCGTTGGCACAAGGTGATGGAGCGAATGGGTAAGCTGGGCAAGGTTCCAAGTGTTTGTCAGCAATTTCCTCAGCATGTACTGCTAGTGAAAGGAGGGAGAAGGAGAAGAAGGAGAGAGAAGAGGGAGAGGGAAGAGGTGAAGAAAGGAGGAGAGGAGAGGAGAGGAGAGGAGAGGAGAGGAGAGGAGAGGAGAGGAGAGGAGAGGAGAGGAGAGGAGAGGAGAGGAGAGGAGAGGAGAGGAGAGGAGAGGAGAGGAGAGGAGAGGAGAGGAGAGGAGAGGAGAGGAGAGGAGAGGAGAGGAGAGGAGAGGAGAGAAGAGAAGAGAAGAGAAGAGAAGAGAAGAGAAGAGAAGAGAAGAGAAGAGAAGAGAAGAGAAGAGAAGAGAAGAGAAGAGACATCATCATCCTATCATTCTATCCTTCTATTATTCTGTGGTCTTCTGGGAGGCATGACCAGCCTGTGGGCCGAGGAGCCAGGTCTCGCTCAAATGCTCAGGGAACAGCCGATCGCCAGTGTTGGGGTCAGGAAGGAATTTTCCCCCGGGGCAGACTGGCCCTGGTCCCCGGGGTTTTTTTTGCCTTCCTCTGCAGCATTGAGCATGACCACCTGTCAGAGCTCCTCTGGGCCCTTTTGGCTCGGTTCATGCCCACTGCTCTTGCCCTCCAAGGCACCACTCGTGCCCTGGCTTTCTCGGGTTCTTTCTCCCAGGGCAAGTTTGCAGCAGGAGCCAGCTCTCCTCCTTCTCCTTCTTCTATTAACATTTGTAATTTTAATAAAATAAATATTAAAAAAAATAAAATTCTGTTTCCAGTTGTATCCTTTGTGTATGTGTCCCTGAAACTGTTTTTGGATCTAAAACCTCTCTGGCATTTCAGTCAAACAGTCCCATCTTTATTGGACTCCTTGTGAGCGTACAGAATAGAGCAGCACAGCACAGCACAGCACAGCATGGTTGTGCTCAGTAGCTGTGCCTGGAGCACGATGAGCTCTGAGCCAGGCCTGAGGACTCCATCCAGGAGAGCCGCTCTCTGCAGGGCAGGGCCCAGGCCCGTCCAGGAGATGGGGCAGAGACAGGCACACACACCTACAACACAGCTCAGGCAGGCACCAGAGGTCCCAGGCTGAGCTGAGACACGGCCCCTGGGCCCCTGCAGGAGATGGTCCCCAGGGAGGCCGGTCCCAGCCACTGAGGCCTTTGAGCACCCCAAGACCCTGTAGACACGGATGGCTGGCAGCTTTGGAGACTGAGTCTTGGCCCAGATGGACCTTCTCTCTGATCAGGACTTTTGTTCTCAGATTGTTTGCTTTAGGTATGTTTTTTCCAAAGCAAAGATCTCAGGCATTACTAAAAAGGAGAACAAGGAGAAGAAGAAATCCATGTCACACACCACACACTATCCCATGTGTGTATGAGTTTTGACGCAAATGTCCAAAATGGCAGCAGCTTCCTTACTCTTTCAGTACTCCAAAGAGTATCTCTTAAGGCTTTCCATAAGTTCTGAACCTCTTCCCACCAATCAAGGTAGGCAAATAACTCTGAGAAAGGTGCAAGTCACACAGGAGGTGTGGAAGGTTTACCCTGCGGCTGAAGTGCATTTTGCATCCCCTGTACAGATGGCCAACTGTGGATCTTGGTTTGGGTAGAAAAGGAAACATGACTGCAGTAGCAGCAATGGACTCTTTTTGCTCATTTGGGAAGAGTCATCATTTGCCTGGCTGTGCTTTGGGAATGGATTCAAAGCGAGTCTTATTTCCATGGTGGTCTGTTGGCACTGTCCAGCACAGCCTATGGCTCTGGTCACACTTGGGATTTTCTCCATGCTGCAGTGGTTGAAACCATCCTGTTATCCCCTCAGAAAAGGCTTTGTGACCCTGGTCCTCCTCGCTGTGGGGCCTCATGGACATCAGCTCTGGTGCAGAGAGGGGACAGCTACCAGGGCTCTTCTCTTGGTTGCAGGGCTGGTTTCTGCCATGACTGGAGAGAAGAGCAGGAGCTTTGTCCTGGAGAGCCAATCGGCAGAGAAGGCATCAGGGACAGCCAGCAGCTGTGCCCAGCACGTGGCCACCAAGGGCAGGGACAGCCCCCTGGAACTCCTGGGCACCGGGACTGCCTTGGGGCCAGCACCCCAAAGGCTTCCTGCAAAGGGTGCTGGGTGGGGCTGTGGTGGGGGGGCTTTGCAGCTTCCCCCTGCTAGGGAAAGGAGGAGAAAGGGAAGAAGGGAAGTGAGGTGTAGTTCAGCTGTAAGGGACCTAGAATGACCATCTAGTCCCACTGCATGACCAATTCAAGGCTGATCTAAAGTTAAAACAGGGTAGTAAGTGCATTGGCCAAATGCCTCTCGAATGCTGAGGCTTGAGGCATCAACCAGCTGTCACAGAATCACAGAATGGTTGGGCTTGAAAGGGACCTCTGGAGATCATCTAGCCCAACCCACCTGCTAAAGCAGGTTCGCCCAGAGCAGATGGCACAGGAAGGTGTCCAGGTAGGTTTTGAATGTCTCCAGAGGAGGACACTCCACAACCTCTCTGGACAGCCTGTTCCAGTGATCAGGCACCCTCACAGTAAAGAGGTTTTTCCTAATATTCAGATGGGACCTCCTATGCTGTGCCCGTTGCCCCTCATCCTATCGTTCAGAAGGCTGTTCCAGTATTTGACCACACTCTCAGTAGAGGGTCAAGTCTGAACTTCCTCTGACCCAGGTTTGCACCATTCACACATGTCCTGTCACTGGATACCAGGGACAAGAGACCAGCACTTCCCTATACACTTCCCTCCTCAGGAACTTTTAGAGGGCAATGAGCTTGCTCATCAGCTTCCTTCTCTCCAAACTAGAGAAATCCAGATTGCTCAGCCACTCCTCAGAGGACATGCCTTCCGGTCGGTCACCAGCTTTGTTGCTCTCTGGACACATTGGAATACTTCAACATCCTTGTCAAATCGTGGGCCCAGAACTGCACACAGCACTCAAGGTGAGGCCACAGCAACTCTGAATACAGCAGGATAATCACCTCCTTTGAGCGGTTGGTTCTGCTCTGTCTGATGTACCCCAGGATGGGATTTGCACTCTTGGCTGCCAGGGCACACACTGCTGACTCTTGTTGAGCCTCCTGTCAACCAGCGCCCCAAGGCTCCTTTCTGCAGGGCTGCTCTCCAGCCAATCCTCTCCCCATTTAGACTTGTGCTTGGCATTTGATCGTTGTCATGAGTCTGTACAGCTGCTGGAAATGGAAATAGGAATGTCCTTTTGTTTGCTCAGTATGGAAAGCCCCAGGCAACCCTGTGCACAGTCTGCATAAGCAAGTTACCTGACGGAAGTTGCATTATTGGTGGAAGAAGAAATGCTGAAAGGATCTACAGAAGCATGCTTTTGATTGGCAAAGTGTTTGCCAGTGTCTAGGATGAGGCTGATATTATGTAGGGTTTTTCTTTGCTCGAAGACAGAAGAGACTACTCCATGGAGAGCAACTCTTGCTCGTCAGGATTAGCCCAGGTGCTTTGTCTTGCTTTGTGTCTTATGTTCTCAGGACTCACCTCAAGTGTTTTGATCTATAGAAAGTTCCTAGAGAAAGTGATTTGCTTGCTTGCGAGAGGCACTTATCTCAGCAAGTGCAAATCTCCTCCTCATAGAGGGTGGTGATCGCGGCTGGGGCGTCTCCTAAACAGACCAGCTGAGGGGTTGTTGAAGCTCTAAACCAGGCTGCTCAGGGGGAAGTGGTTAATGTCCTGGAGGCAGCCTGAAGACATTGGAGAGGAAGTCCTTGAGGAGCCGGTGGAATCCCTTGACAGGGGCTGAAGGAGAAGAGCTGGACGAGGCAGCTGGAGTTTCTCCGCTGCAAGGCCATCTCCCAGCAGGGCAACCTTCCAGGTTCATCTGATGGATGATCATCCTTTTCAGCTGGATAGCAGTAGCCAAATGAAGGAATGCCTTCTTGAGGAGCACTGCAGAGCTCACCGTCCTGATGGAGTGGGGAGCTAGGGTCAGCAGCTGTAGGAAGTGGAATGCAGAGTGGTTTAAGGGGGCACGGTGCTCTCCTGGCCACCAGAAGGTACATGCGTCCTTTGCACAAGGTGATGGAGCGAATGGCTAATCTGGCAAGGTTCCAAGTGTTTGTCAGCAATTTCCTCAGCAGGTACTGGTAGTGAAAGGAGGGAGAAGGAAAAGAGGGAGAGAGAAGAGGAGAGGGAAGAGGTGAAGAAAGGAGGAGAGGAGAGGAGAGGAGAGGAGAGGAGAGGAGAGGAGAGGAGAGGAGAGGAGAGGAGAGGAGAGGAGAGGAGAGGAGAGGAGAGGAGAGGAGAGAGAGGAGAGGAGAGGAGAGGAGAGGAGGAGGAGAGGAGAGGAGAGGAGAGGAGAGGAGGAGAGGAGAGGAGAGGGAGGGGGAGGGGAGGGGAGAGGGGAGAGGAGAGGAGAGGAGAGGAGAGGAGAGGAGAGGAGAGGAGAGGAGAA